>NW_026940813.1:0-125993 GCF_032062105.1 Saccostrea cuccullata
TAAGGTAATTGAAATATATTCGGTATGTATTATTTTATCATTTATATATTGCTTCATTATTGAAATATTTTGCTAGTATAATGTTTGTAAATGTGATATATTTCCAATTATTATCTACTTTAAATGAAGTATACAGTACCATAAATAATATGTTTTCAATACAAGAGTGCATCTTGACTTTGTCTATGGAATTAAACAAAAAATTATTTTAACAAAAGAAGCATTTTACCTCGACTGCAGTAGTTATTGATACATCGGTAACCTGGGAAACAGTCGGAATCCTGCAAACAAGGTGTGTTTTATCAAATATTTCCATGTAAAGGCGCGTTCTGAATGCTAACTTCGTTAAATTCATAAACGTGTCAATAATATTTCTTACTCTACACATAGTAAATATTATAAAATAGCAGTTTACTACTCACATATCTACAAAATCCTCCAGACTGCGCTTGCGCGGTGGAGATGGAAATTAAAGCAATTCCAATGCACATAAAAGAATTCATTACGAAGGTGGGTGATCGGCTGCAAATAAAAAAATAATATATATCATTTAAAATATTTTCTTTCAACATTCATTGTAATAAATAAACTTTCTAAATGTTACTTTAAAACAAATTTCCTTCGCTTCTATATCCTCTTGTTTCGGCACCTGCTTTAATTTACAAATATTTATCATTACCAACCATTCATTTTACATGTGCATTGTATTTGTAGGGGGAATCTTTTTTCGGTTTCGAAAATTAATGGTCACAGATTTCAAATTGACATACAAGATGACGCGAATAATAGTTGGTTTACAGTATACAAAACAAAGAAATCTTCAGACAAAAAAGATGATGAAAAAAGAATATTAACAGTCTCGTTTAAAGTTAGTCTTTTGTAAATTATGTGGTGGATACAATTAATGACTTGTCAGCAAATACAGTCTATCATTAAGTCATTAAGTCGAGTGTTAAGAAACTATTTCATGCAAATTGTTAGGCCATTTTTTTTTCGAACGGAATTTTTCCAATCATCCTGTCATAAAAGAGCACGGAGCGGGTGTGACTGGTCGACAGATAATTACTCCTCCATGGCACCTGATCCCACCTCTTAAGTTTTTTGTATGTCCATTTGTGCTCTGTTCACACGATTTAAAATCTCTCAATGAATTTTTGAGCATAATAATTAATATTCGTTATCTTCATATCTAATGCATAATCATAAAATCTTTAATGTGGTACAATGATCGATCAGCTTTGCATAGCAGCTTAATTCCAGCTGGAGTTACTTTTACGATTTTAGATGATTTAAGAATTTGACATCAACGACGTCACAATGCATTGCCTACCTACCTGGCCGGTAAGTTTGGAGGTTCTGAAATTTTCGCAGAATCAGAATGACTTTTATAGTTCTAACCTCTCATCTAGGAAACCTTGTCTATTACATCGGGAGCCGATCTTTTCCTGGTTCAGAGCACCAGTTATGTCATAAATATGTTTGTGGTAAAAAGTATTGTTGATTCTAAAAATTCATTTCTAAAGTCGGCAGTGCAATGACAAAGCGACTCGGTACTTGTTTAGATTAGACATGTTTCAACATTTGTAAAATATGGCCATTGCAGAAAAACACGGTTTCCACATGGAATGATATTTGTTAGTATAAATATTGATTGATTGCAGGACATTTGGAAGAAAAGTGTATTTGGAATCACTGCAATTGCATGAATTAAGAAAAATCCTTGGTCATTCTGTTTGATAAACTCATGTCATTAAATAGGTAAACGTTACTTTACAAATATCATTTGCATGAAGCCGGAGCTGGAGTAAACTTTTCTGATCAACTTCTCTTCTTTTGGCGTGAAATACTTGGAGAAAATGAATAGTATTCAAGCTCAGTCAAGTCCATTAAGCAATGTATTATTGAAGCAGAGCAAATCAGATGTGGGATCAGGGACTATGGAGGACTGAGCATCCCCTGCAAACCGGTCACACCCACTTGCAGTGTTCCTTGTCATGATTGAGAATTAACGGGAAAATCCGTCAATCTTTTAGATTGTATCAAATGGCCTAACAAATAGTATGAAAAACGTAAATCAGCATTTTACTAAATGACAAATTGTATTGCTGACAAGATCATTGTATCGACCATAGGACTGATCTGATGACTTTAAACGAGACTGCTAATATTTTCTTTCATCAATTTGTCAATAATTTATTTCTTTTTATAGAGCACTCTCTTGCGTACCGAATATCAATGAGCGATATAAACCCTGAATGCAGGTACATGTAATGAAGGCATATTGCTGCATAAGTAAGGGAAGCTGAGGATAGAAAGGTTGAGTCATTACGTTTATCACATAGCTTGGAAGTTATAGATAACTATTAACGTCTCTTTCTAGTAAAATATCTAAATATGAAACAGATGTGTCAGACTCTGTGGTATCTTTTATTTCAAGCTCACTGGGATATATGGTATCGACATAAGATTGGAAATAACCATGTTGTTATTTTTTATTGACAATACGTCGTCGATATATCTGAATGTCGAGTTAAAGGCTACATCAAGTGTTTTCGTCTTTTCACGCATAAAATTTTGTAGAAATTCTGCTTCATATGAATACAAAAATAGGTCTGCTAATAACGAGCGCAATAGCTACCAATTGAATTCCAATACATTGTTGAAAGACCTAGTCTCCAATTTCCACGTAGATACTGAGAAAGAAGAAGGTACAGTTTCAATACAAATCTTACCCTGTAATGAAACTGATGTAAAAAATGAACACTCATGTATTCTGAATTATTGAAATTCCATGCCTAATAATTACTAGTATACAAATCATTCTTCTTGAATGCATCACCATATACTAATTGTGACATCATAAACATGTGCATTTTCTCGTATTTTCTTAAAATGTTGCAGAAGACACCAATTTTCAAAGGAATTTTCTCTCAGAAAATATTGTCGACGTCATCAGGCATCGCCCACAAAGATTTTTCATTGTATTTTGCACAAAATATCCAAATATTAAAGTGGGCGACGGATGTGGACATTATTTTCTAAAGGAAAATTCCCCTTGAAATGAGTCATTTTGAGGCTTTTTCTGTTTAAAATAGAGAAATGCGTCGAATCAATGACGTATTATTTGCAGAATAGTACTCCTTCGTATCATATTCTTTCCTGATCTTTCACAGTCATAAACTCAACTAATATTTTAGCCAGTTTAAGAACTTTTTGAAAACATTAAATTTTTAAGTCACAATAAAGCTAAAACTATAAATTCTTCTTCAAGCATGCATCCTTTTAATATTATTAACTTAGATGCTTTTCTGTACAATCAGGATATTTTTAACAGCATACTTTTTGCAAGTGACCAATGACAAGGTAAGCAAGTCTACGGGTTCCATAATTATTGAAAAAACAGCTGTCAATGATTCCGCTCAGACCAAAACTGCAGGAGTAGTATTTTGGGTGTTTATCAAAGAATTTTCCATTTTAAGTAACGACGGCAACATCGTTCATCGAAATATAAAACCGATACACATAATTATGCATTTTTGTGTATTCTTCTTATATATGAAATTATATTAAAATCATGGACACATTTATTTACTATCTCATAAAGCTCCTCTGGTCTTTGACTTGTAAAGCTAAAATGAGCCTCTCAATTTTTAAACGAGGTAGGCTATTGAAATATAAATTCACGAAACAAAGATATTGACAGCTATTGAGTCGAATGCTGACGTTTTACATATTGTTTGGTCGTTTTTACTACACACTGGGTTGTCTTCTGATTTTCCTGTTTGTCGGGTCAAGACAAGGAGCACACGGCGGGTGTGACCAGTCGACAGGGGATGCTTACTTTTCTATGGTACCTGATCCATCTCTGGTGTTTTTAGAGGTTTGTGTTTGCAAATTGTAAATTTTTCAATGGGCTTTTGAGCTAGATCATTGTGCGTTATTTCCTTACATTTCATTACAATCATTGAAGTTATCAGTAGCTGAACATTGAAAGACGTTTATGAACCAGGATTTGCATTAATTTATCGTATACCAAATACAATGACCTGATCATAGAAAATAGATTTCATGCAGTTGCATAATCTTATCTTGAATACAATATGATATATAGGATCCTAAAAAATTGCTTAAAAATTCCTTCGGTCATAACTATAATCTTTTGACCGAGAGCTTTTTACTCATTCCAGGACTAATGTTCAGAAAATTAACAATTAAATTTTTAATTAATCAACTTTTGAAAACGTAAAACTATCTTGTTAATTGATAGCTTACAGTTTGTACACTTAAATAAAGATTCTTTTGTTTTGAGATAATAGATCAAAAGAATGTAAACAAAGGTCATATGTAACATTACGTATTTACCTATATGTTTATACTTAGCGATAATAGGACGTATATTACACAGGAAGTACATAAATATCACGCGCTTATTACAACCCTAAGTCCCTATCATGTAACGGTGGAGATACAGTGATATGGAAACCTCGGGAGACAGAGTTCCCCAGCGACCACTGGCTAAACTTATGTTCTACCTCAAATCAGTGTCCAACTGTGTGGACATTGAAGATTTGTGTGACTTACAGCGATGGACAGATTTCACTCATTATCATCTGCTCACAAACAAAGAGGCGGACGGTGTGGCGCGTTTGTGCTTCGCTCTGTCTCCAGACGTACTTAAAGACAAGTGTCTCAAAGACAGTGATTCAAACACTAAGGCTTTTGATACAGTGGTTTACAATCTGGACCACGCTAAGAGACAATGGGTACAGGGTGTGTCAGATCACGTGACTCTCAGTGGTAGTCTGCTTCGTGTTACGGGGGTTATAGCCTGCAAGTCAGAGTGGTTAGAGGAGTTTTATTATGCTCCAATCAAGCATTATGAACACGTGCTGGAAGGCGCCAGAATGACTTTCAGACTCGGATCTTCATCTTCAGGCCTAACACAGAAATCTCAGACAACGTATGGAACTTTCTGTATGACGGGTTGTGTGAAGTGATGTAACGTGATGTCAATGAACTTTACAATATATATCAGTTATTGTTATACTGCCGTGTTCCTAAATTGTTTATTAATATCAGCCTATCAGGATTTAACTTTTAATTAATTACCAATTGTTGTTTATTTTGTATGAAAATAATTTTTTTAAATATCTGAAAACAGATTATATTATATATTTTAGTACGACCATCGTCTCAAGTCACGGTTCCGAGTCCGCATAGCTTTCTCTCTCTCTCTCCAGAGCGGATAGGAGCGGAGAGGATCGTACATTTTGGCAGTGGTTTTCGACGATGAAGTACGACATAACATATTAGATACTACGAAATATATAACAGGTCGGAGAGAATACTCGAAATCGGGTATTATCCGTGAAATCGCGTATAATACCCGATATTAGGGTATCGTTGAATCCGCGAAATCGGGTATTCCGTGCAACTTTCTATAAAAACTAAAGAATAAAGCAACGGCGCATTATGCCAGTTACTGTTAATTGTACATCAGTTTCTTTTGGATTTATTTCTATTAAACCTAATTTACATGGTTGTTAAATAAGAAACAGGTTGAAAATAGCTAATTGAAGGTGAGTATCTTTTTAAATCAATTTAGCATGGAAATTTTTATTCAAACACACCGTAAATTTTTTGGTTGCATTTTAATCGATACAATATATGCTATTTTACCTTTTATGCATTTGTGTGAAAATTGAGAGCGAGAAATCATGTGAACAGGATTTTCTTTTCTTTTTTTTGTTTTTTTTTCTTGGGGGGGGGGGGGGGGGGTGTTATAAATAAAAGTCAAATGTGTACATCTTTTCATGAGCTTATAATACATTGAATTTCTCAATATAGATCGAGGTACAGTCATATTCAAATATAAATTACATAGCCAAGTTTTCACATTTCTTTTAGTTTTTACGTTTATGAACATGTTAATGAACAAACTGAAACAATGGAGTGTTTAATTGCGCCGTGGAAACTCTTGTCTTACTTTTTGGGAATATAATTCCTCATCGGACATTAAAATTTCATAAGAATTGTAGCAATTCCTTTCTTTATTATACTATTTGATAGACCGGGTAGATTTTACCTTCTGTTGTCTATTTTACGCATTTTTTTTATATCGCTGTCTCAAAACCTCATTATAATATGCTATACAACGGACTATCTGAATGGTTCTAGACAATCACTATGTCAGTTTTCTTTTAGTTATTTTATCTGTGATACTTATTACTCATGGCAATAACTTTTCTTAATACTCATCTATAATGACAAAATATGTTAAAAATAAACATGAATTTAACTTACTTGTAGTATCATATTGTGTTAGAAAATAACAGGTTGCTTTTTGTTTACCTATATAATTTTTATTTGATGAATAAATCTTCCCTATAATTAAAAATATATAACCGAATTTAACCGACCGTCACATTCAAAGACAAATAGCAAAAAACTTTGCGTTAACATTTAATTCAATGATTGCGAAAGGAGAGGTCTCTTGGACACATGCAGAACACAGTCGAGGTTGTTTTGTCAGAGGTGGTCAAGAAGAGTCCCCCCCCCCTCTTCCCCCTTATGAGGTCGCAAAGAAATGGTAAAATATTGATGACTTAGCGAAATTAAACGATCAACAGTTATGTTCTCTCATAAGCTGTATTCCTGAAACTATCACTGTCTCTGCTAAAATGTTGAAGACATATTCTGCAAATATATTGATTGATTGATTGAATATTGTTTAATGTCCCTCTCCAGAATATTTCACTGATATGGAGACGTCACCATTGCCGATGAAGGGCTGCAAATTTAGGCCTATGCTCGGCACTTAGGGCCTTTGAGCAGGGAGGGATCTTTATCGTGCCACACCTGCTGTGACAAGGGGCCTCGGTTTCTATGGTCTCTTCCGAAGGACCGCCCCATTTAGTCGCCTTTTACGAAAAGCAAGGGGGTACTGAGGACCTATTCTAACCCGGATCCCCACGGGGCTCTGCAAATACATATGAATGATAAAAAAAGATTTTCAAAAAAAAAAAAAAAAAAAAAAAAAAGAGAAAGAAAGAGGGTTTTTTTAGCCAAAATTTTAGACATTTTTATCATTACATTATTTATACATTCATAAATAAATTTGATTTTATGCACAAGATGAATGTGAAAGTAATTAATGACGCATAATTAGATACGATAGACAATCTCTTGTTTATACATGGCATTATATCTTGTGTGTGAAATGTATTTCCGTATAATTTGATTTATTTACAAATTGTTCATGTTTGTCGTGTTGATGTGGAATTATTATAAATTCCCGAATTCTGATACTTTACAATTCTGTTGTGTTGGGAATGAACATGAGGAAGATGCATATACTTTCAACATTATAAAAAATATAAAGCAAATCGAACGCCTTTTTGTGTGCAGATCATGAAATGTACTGAGCTCCACGGGTATTTGTTGTCCTGAGCGCATTAATCTTGACGCCCAAATTCTTACTTGGCTAGTGATACCTTTAGAAAACATTTGTATCTAGATGAAAGTTAACTCGGCAAGATGCGCCATCCCATTGTTTAAGTTTTATTAGGTGATTACACCTCCTATACCCGATTTCGCGGATTCAACGATACCCTAATATCGGGTATTATACGCGATTTCACGGATAATTCGATTCCGAGTATTCTCTCCGACCTGTATAAGGCGCGGATTCAGGAACTGAATTTAAAGGGGACGCAAAAAGTAGGCAGGGAGTCAGGGGCCCGCCCTGAGGCCCCCAGTGGGTCTACAGCGAAGCCCTGGTCGGGGCCCTGGGGCAATAGCCCCCGGTACTTCCTGGATTCTAGAGACGTTGTGAGGTAAATATGAGGAGAAATGGATAGTTTTCGATTTATATTGATCGCAACGAAGTTGGAAGGGGTATATATAGTGGAAAGGGGGGTCAATAAAAAGATAAATTCATGTAAATAATAAAATAAAATAAAAATATAAATTCGTTACACCGGTAGTTACTTTTGACCTAAAATATAATTGCTCCGATCACAAAATATACAAAACGCTACATTAAAACCTGGCAAATTTAAGAAGCTTTACAAAGTAAAAAGTTACATGTACCACTAAAGAAAGATTTAAGAAAGATTTCAACTCCATGAAAAATAATCAATCATAGAGTGCTACTTAAACTGTACAACTCAGGATCTTAAAGAAAGAAATCAACATCAAAACCACTGTAACTTATATTTACTATCAGATTTGCGTAAACATAAAACATTAATATACATGTACCAGTGTACAAATAGGCTTGTAATTTTATTCAGGTTGACAGTGCCAGGACAATCTGCTACAATTACACCACCAAAATTAATGTTTGCTGCATGAGTATTGAATATTTGAACATTATAATTTCCTTGTTAAATCATACAATTACACAGGTCACATTTATCATATTAATTTTTATAACAATATTGTCACAGAATCACAAACATTCTGTATTATTAGATGTGACATCACAATTAGCACTTCTTCCCATGGATTAAAACTCAT
Source organism: Saccostrea cuccullata (assembly GCF_032062105.1). Classification (NCBI taxonomy): domain Eukaryota; kingdom Metazoa; phylum Mollusca; class Bivalvia; order Ostreida; family Ostreidae; genus Saccostrea; species Saccostrea cuccullata. The sequence goes on from NW_026940813.1 coordinate 8,521, forward strand.
TATTGGATAAAAAAAATCATCATCAAATAATTGGATGGAAATACATGTAGTTGTAGATAATGTGTAGATTATTTTTAGACATAACGATCAGTGACATCCGTCATTGAAGTTACCGTAATATCATTATTCAGTTTATATCATAATTTTGATGAGGCACAATATTTTACTAAAATTTGTTTGTATGCCATCTGGAAGAATTTTTTTCCCATGCACCAGAAAAAAAAGCAAATAAACAATTAAGAAAAAATAATCGGCTGAGATCATAAAAATAAAAAATATCAATTTTTTTAAACAAACTTCATAACAAGTCATTCACAAGCCATTTTTATAACATATATTATCATAACACAGTGATAAAATAAGAAACAACCAAACTTCTGACATCATCAAACCTAGAATATATTGCACACCTGACTTTATTGAACTTAGAATATATTGCACTTTGTCTGGAATGTTAGTCACTAAGGCCCAGCCACAAAAGAAATGATAGAATATTTTATACGGAGAGCCATTCACACAAATGATTTCAAAATTCTACTGTCTGATGAAATATATATTCCCTTTCAAAACAACATTTAGCATAAACGGCAATTATTGTAGACACAGTAAAATGAAATAGTGACCCAGTTTACCTTCATTTCTTATAATGCGATTTTCAGATATATATGTTACAATGTATATGATTCAAATATAGTAACCTTGTCTTTATAAAGGAAAATTTTAATATCTTTACACTGTTTCCTATATACACATGAAAAAACCACCCAATCAAGTGGCATCAAGTCAAAAATAATATCTCAGACGGGTTTGGAACCCATGTCGACTGGAATACAAAGGACTGACCAGCCATCCACAATGAATGTCATGTAATGTATAGCTTATAGTATTGCACAGATACATAATGCTAACAAACTGTAACATTTATATTACATGTAGCTCACAAATATTTCTCAACAGATCAAGCTGAAAAATTTGGAATATTTGGATTTAATAGAATAACAATACATATTCTAGATAAAATCTCTCAAAGTGGAAAAAAAAATCACTCAAATAGGAAAGAAAAAATATCAGCAAAAGATGTAACTTGCAAGAGTTAATTTTCACAGCTTCTAATTAAATTTTTTATATTTTATTTATGGTAATAACACCATATTGCATGTGAATGCCTAAAAGATAAATATCAGAAGAAAGTCTATTAAAAAAATTCCCTGAAGTATACCTTGTACAATGCAAAAAATAAATATAAACCTTAAACTTTGCTATGGTACCTCATGGTTCATATCAAAAATATGCATCAACAATCAAAGACTTTCATAATTTTCAAATTAGATATTCCTTGAAAAATTTTTATGTACATTGTATATTAATTTAAAAGTATGCATAAAATTAATCTGGACTTTTGGGACATTTTTTTTTTTGCACAGAGTAGATATTTAAGCCACAACAATAACAAAAGCTTGATAAGCCCTCTATTATCATCCACCTATGTATATAACAGTTGTCCGAGTATCACAATAGTCTTGGTTTAGCTATCTTCTTCATCAACATCCGATGCTGTTGTAGATATTGTCATTGATGTGTTCTCTACTTTCATGAACACTTGCAGTAAGTTCTGAATTTCCTCTAGTAACGGTTCACATAGTTTTTGATAACCTGCATTCGTAAGATGAAGATAATCATACATGTCGGTATGGCTGATGAGACCATTTTCTCGGACAAACATGGATGCTTCTACATTCAGGAAACTAACATTAGGCATGTTTTCAATTTTTTGTGACAAATTAAAATTTATTTCTGCATTTTTCTCTCGTAATTTGTTTGGTTTTTCTCCCCTGGGTGGTAATCCCTGAAAATGTAAGAAAGAAATTGTCAGCATTTCCAATCAACCTATTTGTAGCTTGGATATATGGTACATGTCTATACATACACCATTTACCTGAATTCCTATGTAATTTACATGCTATATATGCAGCTATGTGTATACTGTTGTGTATATTGAATGCACTAATGAACCATAGAAATCATCTAGTTACTATGGCAATGATTTCTGTGCTCTTCTGTTTATCTAGTTAACATGATGATGATTTGTGTGCTCTTCTGTTTATCTTATTACCATGGCGATGATTTGCATGCTATTCTGTTTATCTAGTTACCATGACAATGATTTGTGTGTTATTCTGTTTATTTGGTTACCATGACAATGATTTGTGTATTATTCTGTTTATCTAGTTACCATGACAATGATTTGTGTGTTATTTTGTTTATCTAGTTACCATGACAATGATATGTGTGCTATTCTATTCATTTAGTTACCATGACAATGATTTGTGTGCTTTTCTGTTTATCTAGTTACCATGACAATGATTTGTGAGCTATTCTGTTTATCTAGTTACCATGACAATGACTTGTGTGTTATTCTATTTATCTAGTTACCATGACAATGATTTGTATGTTATTCTGTTTATCTAGTTACCATGACGATGATTTGTGTGCTGTTCTGTTTGTTCTGTATGACGTTTACGATTTCCATGATCCCGTCCGTTACTTCCTCGGCTGTGTTACTGTAGTTGTTTGTGCCAGCAAGAACAACCACTACCTAAAGAAACAAATAAAATTCAAAGTAGAAGGAGTGATCAAAAATGACTGTGGCCTGGCCCAATACAATCACTTTAATTTCAAAATCTGTGTACTTTTTTACAGTGCCATTACACACATAAATGTCAATAACAATTTAACTTGATATTTAATGACAAATTACATTATTGACTATTCAAAAACATGTTTTGCATATCTAGCACAATCACAAATCGTTAAGTTAAACTGAAGTAAACAAGGTTTAGAAATTTACACAAAATCTAATTTTCCATTCAATTTCAAAGGCATGGCAAAGTGGAGCATCCCCTAACATATGGGTAAACCAGTACCAGGGATATTTCCAAAGAATGTGATTCTGGGAATATTTTGTAAATGTTAAAAGAAAATATATAATGTTTTTAACTTTAGAACATCATCCTTCCTGTTGCAACATTTATGTTATTAAGAAATTAAGATAACTTTCCATCTATTAACCTTACTTTGGCTTCTAGTGTGTCCAGCTCTCCATTCATCAACCTCCACAAGATATTCTGAGTCTGGTCGCCTCCGATCCCAAAGTTCAGACAGTGTAGAGGCTCAAACATACTCTCCCATACCTGTTACATAGGATAGTCAACGAAGGGGATTAGCCATAATTTATCTTTATAGAAATTATTTAATGTCTTTCTTTTATAGTCTTAAAACTTGTGTGATTTTTTTAAAAACTTAATAATATCCATGATATCTATGTAAACTGTAATCTGGATCTGCAGTTACAAGGAATTTAAAAAATAAATACAATCTTCAAGTTGTGTGTATCATGTGTAACTGTATGTGTGAAAATTTATTTAGAGCAGGTCTTTAATTACTCTGCCTTAAAATTTCCATATGATAACAACATTTATTATATACCTAACGTGTATCACTCAATTTTACTGTAGAATTAATGCAATCACGTGACGCCGTGATCCGACTTTCCGGATCACCACACTGTGGTTTTCTGAATCCATATCACCCTCTCTGAAACTGATGATGTAGTATGCAAAAAAATGACGTTATTTTTCTTGCGCGTTAAAAAGTCCATTGTTATTATGCTTTGTTTTATGGATAAATATTATACAATTGATCTCTAAAGTTTTATTTGGTATATTTAGCTAGTTATAAGGGGGTATATAATAAATTTTTATCATTATAACAGTAACTTGATCCGAAGAGCCGTATCACATCTCGTTGACAGGTAAATCAAACTCGACGCTTCGCGTCTCGTTAGATTTGATGATCCGCGCCTGTAAACTCGACATGATACGACCCTTCGGATCAAGTTACTGTTATAATAATATATATTTACTTTAAGCTATACAGTATGTTAACTGCAAATGACTGTGTAGAAAATTGATAAAATCTTGTTTTTACGTACATTTGTTTGTGCCAATCTCTGAATAAGAGAATCGCCTACAAACAACACCTCTGGCTCTCTCTCCCTGCCTTCTGTAATAAAGCGATTGTGCTGAAAATGTGAAAATATTTGTTAGATTCTGTTGAAAATATGTCACTTTTTATCAAATTGTGCTAAAATATGAGTAACTATTTGTCCCATTTTAATTGTTAAGGACTTAAATACTGAAAGTGAGCATTTGACTATTGTATATACTTCTTTTTTTAAATATGGCTGAAACTGAAGCTGTTCTAGACAAAAACTTTGACCTGTTCAATCTTTCCAAATTAGATAGTATCACCTGTTTGCTTTTCTGAATTCCTCTAAATGCATGATTCATGGGAGATTTGTCCCAATGGGCTTACAAAATTATCCAAGATTGAAATTGCTCTAGACAACAACTTTACCCTGTTCAATCTTCTCAAATTAGTCAGTACCAAACAATTTTCATCCAGATAGCATCAGCTGTCCCTGATTTTAAATTCATTTTTTAACCTGAACAACCATCTAAATTCATGCAGTGCCACTAAAATACATTTCAATGCAGAATCTGAAGAAGTGTCATTCTAATATAGCATAAGCTCTCCCTGACTTTTGTGTGATTGCACATTGTGGTTAACCCTGACGGGAAGACGTCCGCATTTGAACTTTTACTTTATTATGGTTTGCAGCTAAGTGTAATGTTTCACATTACATCATGATTTAGTTGACAGCTGCGCTCAAGGTAAATTGTACACGACTCCTAACCGCAAGCTTTACGACTGGAACTTTCTTCTTATACCTGATTGGTTGCTCATGCAACAGACTATTTCCGTGTCAATGTTGATAATTTAAGTTGACCAATCACATGAATTGTTTACGCTGGATGCATCTGACTAAAAAAGATCATGATGTAACATAAAACTTTACACTTAACTGCAAACTATACTATACATGTAGGTCCCCTGGACTTTGGACAAGGAATCTAACAATCAAGGTATAAAACCTTCCTACTTCCATATTCCCCATTTTGAATGGCTTAAAAGGGGTGGGGTGGGGAATTAGAGTAAATAACAAGAGGCCCGTGGGCCACATCACTCACATGAACACTGAGGCTAGGAAAAAAGCAGAAATCAGTTTACTATTGAAAAGTTTAAACCAAAAAGTGGTCCCAACCAATCCTTCATGGGTCTGGGTAGAGGGTATGATTAGAACAAACTTGAATCTACACTAATTAGGATGCTTTGCTTGCATATTTCTTTGACTGTCTGTGGCTTTTTTGCCCTTTACATTTGAACTTACATTGTGCCCCCCCCCCCCCACTAAAATATGACAAATCATGGCTTTGCCAGACCTGTTTACCCATTTCGTCGTCTCTCAGTTTTTTTGATTAGATTTCTCCGTGAGGTTTGGCATTTGCCAGTAAGATTTAAATTTCCGTCGATTTAACATATATTAAAAGAGAACAACTACTATACTAATTACAAAAACTTGGTTTTACAACATGGTCATTGTCATTTTATAATACCACATCGTTTTGGCAACCCGACATCACTTAGGTGTTTGAAATTTTTCTCCTTTTAATCGACTCAAATGCGTGAAACGAAGACATATCAAAACTAAAACTAACTGCTAAGTTCCAAATTTCCAATTTCAGTATTTTCATAAAAGCAAAACGTGAGACGTATTTTAGACGAAAAATCCGTACAAAATACGGCGAAATCGTAAGAGTAAACAGGTCTGCTTTGCTGTCTTTGAAAAAAAAATCCTAATATATATTCATAAGTAAAACTGTGCTCATCCATTGTGGCCCCGCCCTACCCCAGGGGTCATGATTTCATCAAACTTTAAACTACACTACCTAAGGTACTCCAGCATGCTAGAGGTTCACGGCGAGATACTTTTGACTTGGCGCCGCGTAACCTCTAGCATCCATTGTAAAAATTCTCGCCGCTGAAACCCCAAGTGGAAAAAATTGTTTTATTAAGAAATAAGTCTTTGTATATTTACGAATGGTACGAAATAATAAAATACTTAGTATTTACGATAAAACTTACGCATAAAACACTGTTAACGTCTCGTATTAGCAATAAATCCAATATTTTTTAAATCGAAGCAGAATTTGAAACAAGTCGTCTGTTCAAAATTCGGAAATGGAATTCAGAAAATCTGACGAAACGAAACTAGTGTAATGCAACGAAAATTTCGTTTTCTGACAAGCAATCCGCAAAATTAATATGAAGTCAAATCGAAAGTACTTCTGGTGACAAATTGGAATATTGACAATTTCCATTAATTAACAATAATGCACAATGAATAAAATGGATTTTATTATTTCTTGTGACTTTCATACCCCATGCTAACACGTAGGTACCTGAAAATTACTTGTTAACAGTTTATTTCACACATAATACGTTCCGCCCAAAATCTCAGGCGGAACGAGCTCGTTAGAAAATGGCCTTCGGATGTAAGAGTCCCAGGTATATAAGGAGCGTAGGGACGTTAACCGAGGCTCTTACTTGTAGGAGTATACCTAAGGATGCTTCCATATAAATATGACCAATCATAGCTTTGCTGTTCTTGAGAAGAAGATATTTAAAGAATTTTCCTATCTATTTCTATGTAAAACTTTGATCAGCCATTGTGGCCCAGCCCTACCCTCGGGGGTCATGATTTGAAAAAACTTGAATTTACACTACCTGATGATCTTCCCACATAAGTTTCAACTTTCCTGGCCCAGTGTTTCTTGAGAAGATTTTTAAAATATGCCACTAAATTTTCACTAATTCTAAAGTATCTCCCCTTGAAAGAGGATGTGGCCCTTCATTTGAACAAACTTGAATCCCTTTCACCCAAGGATGCTTTGTGGCAAGTTTGGTAAAAATTGGCCCAGTGGTTCTTAAGAAGAGGTAAAAAATGTGAAAAGTTTACAGACAGACAGATGGACAGACAGACAAATGGACTACAGACAAAATGTGATCAGAAAAGCTCACTTGAGCTTTCAGCAGGTCCAGTCCAAAGACTATTTCTACCTACGTAGGTATTAATAGCTACGTAGGTATTTAAAGCTACCAAAAGTAGCTATTTTTACCTACTTTATGTAATTTATGCATTTTGCGACCAAAAGACCAAACGGCGCAACATGGTAAACACCATATTTTTTTGATATGGTCACACTTATGATGAATACGACAAAATTTTTGCCAAAAAATGATTACTTCCTGAATCGGCAATTTTACATTAGTTTCTATGCAAAATTGATAATATACGAAGTTTTCATTTTTTGGCCAAATTTTTGTCATATTCATCATCAGTTTGACTGTATCAAGAAATTGTGTGCTCACCATGTTGCGCCGTTCCTGCATTTGGCCACAAAATGCAAGTAAAGCAGAAAGTAGGTAAAAATAGCTACTTTTGGTAGCTTTAAATACCTACGTAGCTATTAATACCTACGTAGGTAGAAATAGTCTTTGGACTGGACCTGTTCAGCTCAGGTGAGCCAAAAACATAAAACTGCATTTTTTAAAATTTGAACTGCTGCATTAAATCTGGGACCTCTACAAAGTTAATACTACATAGGCCCCTGATTAAATATGTACATTTTCTCCCAATTCAACAACACTTTTCAAGAGAGACAGTGTCTACGTATTTGAGGCGCATGTCACATCTACTGATCTAGGTATATTGCAGTCATGCCTTTTTTGCTTACATTTTCAAATGGTAAATGCAGAGGCAAGCGGTATATCTAGTCTTCCCGACTCCCGACGCCCGACTCCCGACGGTCCCGGATTTGGGATTTTTGGCGATTTCTTTTTTACCGGTGCACAGATTTTATTCAAACTTTTCAGGGACATTTTCTGGGTTTATATGAATTCATTAGTGCATAAAAACTTTAGGTAACTTGTCTTATTATTACTGAACCAGATGTTTCACCTGCTAAAAAGCGGTAAATCTAGTACTCTGTTATAAATGTTAAAACCAAAAACGGACACCGATGTTTTCGTAGAATCGCGATTAAAAACAACAAAATGAATAATAATTTTTTCAACAAATAAGCGGAAAACCTCATTTAAATACCAGATATTTTGTACGCCTAAAAACACCAATATAGTTTCTTTTTTTCCGTGTATAAATCGTTCATAACGCTATTTTTGCTGACTGATTTTAAGTTAACTCTAAATTCTTCTTATTGTATGAAAACCTACACAATGACAAAAACGTTATCAGATTACAAGTAATATTTTAAGGACCATGGTTTGTCCCCGGTTACATGTTATGTTAACAAGTCATGGTTAATACTAATCATGACTAATAGCTTTGATTTAGAAGCAGTTTACAATACATAATTACTTTTTTTTAATTTGTCAGAATATCTCTCCACTTTCATTGTATCATCCAGGTGATTAGGAAATTGATTATTTTACCCAAGCTAACACTGATTGAATAAAAGCTTATATAATAAGTGATTATCTTCTTCATTAACAGGTTTAAAAGGAACCCGAATTTAAAAGTCATTTTGATGTTGGAATCTATAAAATTTAATTGTTCTTACTTTTCTAACACCTTCAATTTCACTGAAACACTTATTCTATCTTTTTAAAAGAAGAAATATCTTCCAAAATAATATTAATATTATGATCTACGAAACCTCACGTCTCCGCTCATCGCTATGTATCGATAATTAATAAGCATAACTCTTAATTTAAAAAAATGTGAGTTTCAGTGCGTACAAAAATAAAATATGTGAGTTTCAGTGCGTACAAATTATCTAGCATTTAAATGAGGTTTTTCAGTTATTTGTTAAAAAAATATATTCTTCATTTTGATGTTTTAATCGTGATTTTACGAAAACATCAGTGTCCGTTTTTGGTTCTAACATTTATAACAGAGTACTAGATTTACCGCTTTTTGGCAGGTGATACTGCTGATTCAGTAATAAAAAGGCAAGTTTCCTGAAGTTTTTATGCACTAATGAATTCATATAAACCCAGAAAATGTCCCTGAAAAGTTTGAATAAAATCTGTGCACCGGTAAAAAACAAATCGCCAAAAATCCCAAATCCGGGACCGTCGGGAGTCGGGCGTCGGGAGTCGGGAAGACTAGATATACCGCTTGCCAAATGCAGATTATTTTTAAATAAACAATTGTCATAAATTTAACACCTGGCTCATCCATCTACCGTCTCCTTGTACATCTTCTACCGGTATGGGCACTGTCGCTGAATTCATAATTTTCACCTTTACACATAAATTAAGAAATTTTTCAGCAATCAAACCCGGAAGCAGAAGGATGATGCGAGCTTGCGCAATGGATGTTAAAGGTCAAAACGATGATGAATCAAAAGAAGTTCCGAAGAGATTGCCTTCGTTTAATTTTCTTACGTCGAATCTGATTGGTCAAAATTTACCGGCATGGAGTTCGCGAAAAGTTGAAGCGAAAGCGAAAATTCATAATGTCGATATCAACTCCGCAACGTTCACGCGGATCGAATCGCTGTAAAGAAGATGTCGACCGATTTGTTGACCGCATACAAGAATCTGAAGTTAGTATCCTTATGTTCTTCATTTCAAATATTGTTTTGGGGAAGAAGGGGGGATTGCTTTATCCACGATATTCATAATATTGCGCCTTAACTCTATCAGAACAGTATCACACAATTCATGTGTGTGTGTTTAAACTTTAGATAACATGGTTAACTGTGTGTATTATAAATCTATTTAATGCATTTATTAAAAAGGTTAAAATCAGTATGGCAGTTATGATCATGCAAGAGTTCAACATACTTAACTAGGGCTTAGTCTAGGCCCTTTCCTATTTTTGTTTGTGTTAAGATTGGTACAGGAGAGGAGAAAAATGAAGCGGACCTCTCATTGTGGTGCTCTACCAACTGCGCTATCTGGCCACTGGCTATCAAACCCGATCTGATTGCCATATTTTTCTCCTTTCCTTTTACATTTGGTTGCAGTCCATGCCCTGGAAGTGACAAGTGAAAGAGTGCTGATCTACAACATGTACAAGGAGGGAGGAATGTGGCGGTCAGATGGGTTAACCAGATAGCGGTAGAGCACCTGACTAGAATTCAGGGGCACTGAGTTCCGATCTCATTCTGGTCTGCTAAATTTTCTCCTCTCCCATTACATTTAATTTGGTTCTTCACAGTATGTATAGCAGTATTTTTTGTGAATACCAGCATACATGCCAACTTTTGAAAATTCCCATGGGGGATTTAGCTTGGACGACAATTTTCAAAGCTCTAAATTCGCGACATTTTGTCGTGAAATTAAATGATAATGAAATGATCTTTTTTTAAATTTATAAATAATATTTGATCAGTCAGGGGCATAACTCAAACAAGTTATAAAAAAAATAACTTAAATAAGTTATTTTACTTTATTTCACACATACAAATTTTTTAAAAAAAATAACTTAAATAAGTTATTTTCATATCCTACTTGGACATTGATTTCTTGGAAATTTCGTGTTTCCTGCTAATTTGCATTGCATTTTGGGATTCCATTATGTAATACTAGATGGAGTTCACTGACTCCAATGGAGAATTGGTGAGGAGGTGGAGATAAACAGCATTTTACTCCTTATTTCGTGGTTTTATCCACATGGTGTATATGTCCAATTTTTATCATTAAATAAAAAAAATTCCCCACTTTTCCCAAGGCTTTGAACACTTTTCCTGCATTGAGCAAGGTTTATATTTAGTCAAACATTTGTTTTTGTCTTGGTGCACGAGCAAAATCCTTTGGTGCACGGGGTGTGAAGTTAGGGAGGAATGACACAAAATAACTTAAATAAGTTATTTATTTATTGAAGCTATTTTGGAAAAATAACGTGTTTGAGTTATTAAGGTTGGGAAAAAGTAGGTCATAGCAAAGAGAAGTAACTCATTGAGACAAAAAAAATAACTCATTTGAGTTATTTTTGAAAATAACTTGTTTAAGTTATGCCCCTGACTGTTTGATATCACTTATTAATACAACTTAAGGATTAATTTAACACAAAAATTGATTAAAAAAATGTTTTTTTTCCCAAAATTGAAATATTTTTGCTAAAATAAGTGCTTCTCTCATTAAAAACATGTTTTTTTCTTCTACCAGGACACATAATTTAGTGAAAAATTGAAAATTGTACAACTTTTAAATCATTTTTTTCAAAGGCTAAAAAATATATGAGGTTTTGATTCTGTAAAGTCCTGTTTCTGGAAACATTTTTGAGATGTTTTAATTATATTTCAATTAATTAGAGATTCTAATAAGGTATTAAATTTACTGAAATTTATACCACCTATCCAAAGGAGAATTATTATTTTTTTTTTTACAGTCATGAAATTTGTAAGGCTTGATGGCGCCATGTGGGTATTTCCTTAAGTAATGCACATACCTATAAAATATTACTTTTGGGAGAAGGAAGGGAAAAGAAATTCTAACTGACATACACTTGATTGTTTCATCTTAATTTCATAAAATTTTAAGAGGCAAACTTTACAATATTTTTTATTATAGGTAGATAAAATCAGCAGCTATGCTTTGTAGTTTTCTACTTTCGTTTTCAAAAAACGATCTCTTTGGATTCCGATTTTATAGTTTGATTAGTAAATCATTGTCTTTAATTTATGTTTTTAATAAAATGACTAACAATTAACACGTTAATCTATGTGTTTCACCTTGCATACCCCTTAAAACTGACAAGATAATCCCCTAATTGCCCCAAGCTATAAGCTACTTGTACCTGGACAACTGCGTGCGTTCATGCGTGAAGTGATTTCCTGTGGCTAATTTAACATTGTTAAATAAACAATAAAGCTTATCTGAGTGCATTGAATAAACAAGTTTGACATTGTTATCCCGATTGTCAAAATTCAGCGGTAGGGAATCTTTTATAATCGGAAAATTTGGTGATTTTTTCAAATCGGGAAATTGGGGCAATTTTTCTTTCACGATCAGGAAAGCGGGATGAAAGGGTAAAATCGGGAGGATCCCGCCTAAATCGGGAAAGTTGGCATGTATGTACCAGTTCGGGTTAGATATGCTTAAGATAATATGGAACTGATAACGCACATTGACAAATTAAAATGCAATTTCCATGTTTTTCTGTTGCCAATAATGGAATGTTGAATTTAAAAGAATTATCTTCAATGTTTTATGACATACAACATGTACAAAGTGGAACTTACTTGAGAAAAAACAGAGGGCATATGGTTAGTGAACTAGACAAAGAAAATGACTTTTAGAATATAGAAGTCCTCTGTGCAGCTTCAAGAAAATCAAGGGAAAGGATATAAAAATCATTGACTCTGGTAAATTGTTCCAAGTTTTCTTATTACATTTTTTTTCAGAGAGCTGCTAGAGGATATCAGATTGGTCTTTTGTATTATGAAGTCAAGGAATATGACAAGGCAAAAAGGTGCTTACTTTTATATTTTTTAAGCCACAAGGCTATTCACCTCTTTAACTAATTTGACTCTACTTTGAACATATTAGATTAAGGGAATACAAAATGTTCAGTTGTGGAAAAAGAAAGTCTATAAAACAGTAAAGCTGTACAATTTCTGATCTCTCTTCCTCTGTTGTAGGTATGTGTGGGAGAAGTTATTTTACATGAAGCTGTACATTTTCTGATATCTCTTTGTATTATTTGTTTGTTGTAGGTATGTGGAGGAGCACATGGCCATCAGACCCCGGATTCCCCAGACTCACAAACTCCTGGGGCAGATAGAGGAGGCATGCAACCACCCTGTCGAGGCCATCGAAGCTTACAAAAGGTTATCCCTGTTCAAAATATACTTCAAATTCTCATGCCACAGTGGTGACGTTAGTTTTAAAGGCTGCAAAATTTTGAATTTTTTATGCAGAGAATTGAGAAATAAATACTGTGTAAGTCTTTATTTATTTATTTTTCTCTTTACAGGTCACTGGAGCTGGATGGGAAACAAAAAGCATTAATTTTGAAAAGTAAGGAAAAAAATTTGTTTGATTTGGGAAAAATTGTTCTCTTAGTTTGATTGGAAATTGACACACAAAGGGTAAAGTCAGCATGAGACTCCAAAAAAAGATCAAAACTTCTTCATCAAAATTATGGTGTATACATGTACATATTTACAGTTAACATGGTAAAAATTAGATGAAATTAATAAAAATTCATTTAACAAGCTTTTTCAGAAAATTGATTTCTGAGCTGACACTGAACTTCACCGATTTCCAATTTTGAATTCTAATGTTTATCGGTAGTTTGAATTTAAGTTTAAGCTATTTACAAATGAGGATGCATTTACAGTGATTTGGAAGGCCAAAATGGTCAATGGGACTATGGCGCAACTGTCAACATTTTTGATGGGCCATTTAAAAACGAATGGGAATATAATCTGAAGGGCCATTTCAAGAAATAACAAAGTGACAAACAAATATGAAATGTGAGAGAAAACACGATTTTTGTTAACCGAATCCAATTTTTAACACATGAAATGCAGCAAATTTAAAGGAACTTGCTTAGAATATAACTGACCCGTATTTTGTTTTAAAATTACAACAGTTTTGGAAAGGGAACAGCCCTACCATACAAATGAATGAAGTATCGCTCCGTTTAACCGAAAGTACTTTTTGACAGGTTTCAACCAATGAGATTGACTGCATTTAAAACAAAAGTAAAACAAGAAAGTTGTACGCAAAACATTTCCAAATAACATCGCAAAAAATTGAATACGCACCTTGGCGCCATAATTGATTGATTTAATGCGCCATTTTTCATTTCAATGAGACTATGGCGCATGGCGCAAGCCCTTCCCAATCACTGCATTTATAGGTATGGGTCAGTATGTACATTGAACATGTTGATTATGTACTTATATCTGCAGTTTGTGAGCTTTACGATCAAGTTAAAGACGAAGATCCTCAAGTCTTAAAAGTAGGTTTACTTTAATTATTTGTTTAATAAAGTGAAAGAAAAAATGATTTCAGAGCTATTCATATATGTAAGCATATAGAGAAAATTTGGTCAACTAAGTGAATTTTGTGTTAACATGATTCATTTTAGGCTGTCTAAATTTAATTCTCTGGTTCTCAGGCAATTTTTTTCCAAAACAGATAGGGGAGGGAGGTATTTTATTTATCATTTTATTGGCAATAAAGTAGATGAAGGGGATAATTTTTTAATTTTAATTTCGAATTTTTTTTAACATAAAGATAATTTTTGTTAATCACAGACATACTTTCCATGTCTGATCAAAAGTTCTGCTTTATCGATTGCTTATCAGCGTGTGAACATTGAAGGCAATGTCTTCAAATGTATTTTCAAACGAAGTAGCCAAAATCTCTTTGAAAATGGCTACTGGAAGTGATATTTGAATACTAAACTACGAAAAAATGACAGCACTTTTTTTCCGGATAGGTCTCCGCAATACCAACTTTTTATTTTATCAAAATTACAATAAAATTAGCAATGTGGCTACCTCAAAACGGATGGGCACTGGCCTGAGAACTAGAATTCCAATTTTATGTAGTAATTTTATTTGAGAAAAAGGGGGAAAAAATATACATGTATGTGAGGATACTAGCTATATTACATTATTTTCGATGTATTGCTTTTATAATTTGAATTGTTTACATGTACATTAGATACACAATTTACAGTATTAATCTGGAATTCGAGTTGGAATTCGAGTTGACCTATATTGACCCATGACCTATATTTATTCCAGTACTGGTACAAAAGAGGAGAGAGTTTCTATCCAAGCCATCCTGCTATTTTTAGACTCAAAGTAAGTTTGTTGATAAGTACTGTTAGTACTTGTCTCTCATACTATAAATATGAAGGGGGTAGATATAGTTTTGTCGATATATTCTCATCAAAGTGTAAATGTGGATAGTTTAATACTGTAGTTGTGGATACTGTTATAGTAATGCTGTAAATATAGGCTATGCTATCATTGTAATACTGTTAGTAAGAATTGGTTCTGTTTACAGGAGAGAGTCATATCCCGGGGAGATGGGGATGTTAAAGACATGGAGAAATTCTATCTGATGGAAATCGTAAGTTTTAGAACCTTTATGTTGTTAGTATAGAAATATGAATATTACATTGAAAAGCTGATTTAGCAAAACGTTTTTAGCTTACCTATGTTTTTTTACTGAGCCAACTGTGAAATTGATTTGAATACTGTTTTTGTGTATACTCACACAAAGAAATATGCACTGAGAAACTTTTGCTTTTTTTGCTACAGAATAAGAATCAGGATGACGTTACGTTACACTGTAAGCTCCTGGAAGTCTATCTTCAGTCAGAGAAAACACTGAGAGATGCCTACAGATACTGTACAGATCCCACCAAGTTCAACAAGTTCCTAGGTCAGAGGGAGTGGTTAGAGGTGGTCATCAAAGTGTTCGAAGTAAGGATTGTAATCCACAGAAATACAGTATAAAGAACCAAATTTAAATCTAACAATAATGAGTGTCACATTTGTGTATAGCGTTTTGAATGCGGGATACTGTATTTAATGAGGTGTTTATCAGGGCAGCTCAGACATGTGGAATCTTGTCAACTAAAATGGGACACTGTACGATTTATCAATCTTGTTTTTGTCTTCTGGGTATTTGTATTTGTGTGTTTTGCTCTGTTTGAAGGCTTATGAGAAGAAAGAACAAGTGTCCACTGATACCAGGTTCCAGACCCAGAAACTAATGGTTTTGATTGGCCTTCTGTATTGTCAGCTGACAGGAAATGACCTTATGACCTGTGTGTCATTGCTGCATCAGTAAGACTCACAAATCTAATTCTAATATGCAGAATTTTAATTTTTCCTCAATTAAAAAAAATAACAACAGAGAAACATATGTTTTGTAGTATTGATATGTTGTGTAGAATAATACTGTTGTACTTGATATTGTACTGTGTTTCAGACTTGACCAGAATCTGTTCAGTGCTTCACTGCTGTCCTCCACTAAACCTGATTGGCAGGCCTTCCTTAAGGAGGTTCAGGGACAGCTCTACTTCCTGTTTGGATTAATGTTATACAAAAGAGCTGAAAAGGTAGATAATACATGTATGTGGGATGAAATGCCACAATCTCTCAGACTCTTTTACACACATTTTGTATTTTCTCCCCTTGTTAATGTTAATACATTGAAAGTATTTCCTGTATATGTTTAGTTTGAGGTTACATTTAATTCAGACTACAGTTGAACTTCGGTATTTTGGACACTGATATCTCAAATATAATGGATATTTTGAAGTGATTTATAAGTTTCAATCCCAAATAATGTTTAAGATGTTTAATACCACTAATATCTCTATTTTAATCATGTTAGTGATGAAGTTTTTTTCTGTCCCACTGAGTTAGAGATAATGAGTTTTAACTATTCAGTCGATGATATCAGTTTAATGAGGGTGACATATTTAAGTCTAGAATATCTTTCAGTAAAAATATATGATACTTATATGTATTTCACTAATAGTGCTAGTTATTCATAAAAAAACTTATGGGGAGTTTGATGCGGATATTTAAATGTACATGCAGTACATTGATACAGATTTGCAGCTGTAGACATTGATAATTATCATTTCAGAGACAGATTACCTGGAGGGATGCCAGTTCTTTTGCTGCTGTATGTTTGATGGTCAGCAGTAGCCTCCCTTTGTTGGAGACAAGAAGCTCCTGGTACAAAATGATGAACGCTGATCAGAAGAAGATGTTTGGTCGACTCCGGAAGTTAAGCTGCTATCGGCACAGCCAAGGGGGTAGGTAGTCTAAAATGTGGACTCGGTTTGGGATCTTTGTACAAGATAAAGTGTACATTCTTGAGGGAGATACTGGGCTATTATTGTTACTGAAGATTGGAAATCACACAGCTGATATCAGTTTAAATAATCATTCTGAGTATTTTTGTAGGTATTCATTTTCAGTGTAGTTTGTTTCTCCCTCTGTTTGATGATTTATTTTGTTTTTCGTAATTCAGGTTATCTGCTGTTGCCACTGACGGAGCGCGGTAATGTGGCACGTATGAAGGAGTATCGTCAGTTACAGACCGGGAAGGCCGTAGACAGGATGTATGAACTGATGTTTACACTGAGGGAGATGAGAAACAAAGCCAGGTCTTCCTTCATTGTCATGAAGGATCTATTTATAGCAACCTCACTAGTGGCTCCCTCTAGGCAGGCACTGGAGACTTATGATGAAGGTACTGGCTCTTCTTCAATCCAGAGATTGTATTATCTGTTATATAATTTCATACATGTTAATGTAATTATGTACATGTTTTATTATTAAGGTCTTCCGTTTCAGACGGAAGACCTTATAGTGATTCTACTGTTTTTTCTTATTCTTATTATTATTTTTTTCCCCAAATCTTGTCGGCAGGATTTCTCAGAGATGCAAGACGGATTTTCCTAAATTTTCAGGGATGATAGAAAATGAAAATACTACAGACGTTTTTTTCATTTTTTGAAAATTCACTTCCGGTCGTCAGATATGTCCGATTTCCGCTTTTTTCAAAAATATTTAATCCGAGTGAGATCTCAGAAACGGTAAGGGATTAAGGCACCAAACTTACAGGGATGATAGATCTTGATAAGTAGGCAAATCCATTTGGGTTAAGATTAATCCGCCGTCACTTCCGGTCGTCACAGGAAGTGTTCATAAATATCGAAAATTTCAACTTTTCTTTTTTGAAATTTTTTTTGCATCACATTATAGCATCTTACTTGTAGTATTGAAATATGTCAGTTCCACCAGAAACAAAAACGGCAACTTCCGGTTATAAGAGAGAAACTACATAATTTGAGTATTTTTCTTTCCCATAAATATTTTTTATAGATAAAGTATTTGAAATGATTTTTGGATATGTTATTCAGACTGCCAATGTCTACAGTAACGTCAAATATCTTTTTAAAATTCACTTCCGGTCACGTGATTTCCTGTCCTCAAATTGAGAACTTATCATAGAGAGATCTCGTAAATGGTAAGAGATGAAGACACCAAACTTATAGAAATGGTAGATCTTCATGAGTAGGCAAAACTGTGTGGGTTAAGATTGTCCGCCGTCACTTCCGGTCGTCACAGGAAGTAGTCAAAGAAATCGAAAATTTCAACTTTTCTTTTATGGAAAGTTTATTGCATCACCTGATAACATCTTATTTCTAGTTTCAAAATATATCAGGCCCACCGTAAACAAAAACGACAACTTCCGGTTATAAGAGAAAAACTACATAATTTGAGTATTTTCTTTCAAATATATATTATTTATATATAAAGTGTGTAACGGTTTTGGGGTATGTTATTCAGATTCAATATATCTACAGTTACCTCAAATATCTCTATAAAATTCACTTCCGGTCGCGTGATTTTCTGTCCTAAAACTAAGAAGTTATCATGGCTAGATTTCGTAAACGGTAATAGATTAAGACACCAAAGGAATAGGAATGGTAGATTATGCTGAGTAGAGAAATCGATTTGAGTTAACATCGTCCGCAGTCACTTCCGGTTGTCACATGAAGTGATCAAATATATCAAAAAATTCAACTTTTCTTTGTGGAATCTTTCTTAATATTATATTACAGCATCTTATTTGTTATTTCGAAATATGTCAGTCCCAGTAGAAACAAAAACGACAACTTCCAGTTATGAGAGAAAAAACTGCATAAATTGAGTATCATACTATCCCAGAAATATCTTTTATAAAAAGAGTATTTGAAATGATTTTAGGACATGTTATTCAGACTGCAAAAGTCTAAAGTAACGTAAAATATCTTTTTTAAAATTTACTCGCGGTCACGTGATTTCTTGTCCTCAAAACGAGAAGTTAACATTACGAGATTTCTTAAAATGTAACAGACCAAGACACTAAACTTGTGAAGATTGGGTAACAGATATAGGTTAAAATCCGTCCTCTGTCACTTCCAGTCATCACAGGAAGTGCTAAAAAATTGAAAATGATTTTTCATGAATGTTATTAAGACTTTAAACTGTCTAAAGTAACGTCAAGAATTTTAGTGAGTTATACCTCCGGCCGTTTGTTTTCCTGTAATCATTGTAAATATTATCTGCCTTTATAACATAGATAAAAGCTCATTCATACAGATAAATAGAGGAGAACGGAAGACCTTTTTTGTTGCTATAGCAACAAGAGTTTCTAGTTTGTAATATTGTTTTCCTATTTCAGGAGTGTTCAGTTTACACGAGGGTAACTTACAAGAGCTGGTATGGATCGCTCTGAATAGATGCTCCTCACAGGAAGTGTCTCAGAAGTCTTGTAAGTCACACGGCCTTAAGTTCTAAGTCGACTGTTCAAGACATTTCTATATTCATTCATGTTAAATCATAACTTACTTAATACATGAAGTAACAAACATACATGACAATATGTTTTAGATCCACTCTGTATACCTGATAAAATCCCATTGTCCACCAATGACCTGAGTTCTGCAGCCCCAGAATCCTTGTGTCAACTGGATATAATGGTAACCTGACTTTGTTGTAACATTTGTACAGAGTGTACTTGAACTTGAAAGTTTGTGTTTCTTATCAAATATTTCTGTGCTAGTCATAATAGTGCAAAATATAAATGGTTCTTCAGATGCTAATGATTTAATTTCAAAAAATAAATTCTTTCTTTGTTTGCTAGGTTGGGAATTAATTTTGCAGTTAGTGTTTCTTGCAAGCAGTTTTCCATTTGGCATAAAAATATTTGAATTAATTCCGTCACAAACTAATGAATATTGTGTAACATTTGTCAGTGGTGTTTTCAGGCTTTCTTCATTGCGACAGTGAAGTGTGCATCCTCGGCTTTTGAGGAGCGGTGTAAGGGGACAAGATTCGACCAGTACCAGCCTCGATTACTCCCAGCATGCCTCAGTGTGCGACTGTGTACGGAATCCCAGTGTGAGTGGTGGACTGCGATGTACAAGTTCTGTCACAATCTGGCGCGGGACCAGACCCCCAGACTGAGACTGGTTATACAGAAAGGCCTGGAGACGGTCCGACTGCTGGGAACTCACGGAGTGTCTGCTGCACTCATTATTCACCTCGCCAGGACTTTTGATGAAAGGGTCAGTAAAATAAATGTAAATCCAAATCCAAAGGGTAATTTCTGACATTCATGTACACTTATACAGTTGAACTTTGGTATCTCAGGTTTGACTGAATATTGTCAAAATCAAGAAAAAAGTCAGTTTTCATGTTGCTGAGGTATATGTTGGTCCAAAAAGGAACTGAAGTATATGTTGGTTCAGCAATTCCTTTTTTGATCTCTTTTGCATTGATTTACGTGCATAATTCTTTGGAAACTTTGCACTTAACATTTATCTTACCTTGATGTTCAATAGGTGAAAGAACTAAAAGCTTTGGAATTGGACCATGGGGTCAAGCTGCATGCTTTTGAGAGAAGAGCAGCTCATTACTGGCAGGAGGCCACACTGATGTTATCAAGAATGGAAAGGTATTCAGGGTTTTGATTAGTAAATGATTCCGTATTTTACAGTTAGTTCAATGTTTGATACGAGTTGTAACTCTGTCTTATAGGAAACTGAACATCCCTCTACCCCGGGACAGAATCTTTACGGACGATCAACAGATGAACCTGGACGAGAACCAGATTCAGGACCTGATAGAACAGTCCAAATTCTCCCTGGCAACTGTTGCTATGCGGGAGGGCCGTTTAGAGGAAGCCAGAGAACAGTTCCTGAAGTTAAAGATTCCCTGGGCCACTTACTATTTGTCCCAGGTTTGTACATATATCAAAATCAGCCCAAATCACCTTATTTTTAGCTCTACTGGTCAGAGAACAGAAGAGCTTATGCGATAGTAATGCGTCCAGTGTCCGTCCGTCTGTCTGTCCATCTGTCTGTAAACAATTTTTCAAAATGCTACTCCTCCTACAGTTTTGGTCTGATTTCAATATAACTTGGCACACAAGAAAACTACACAAAGATACATAATTCTATATATCGGTTTTTGATTTCGATGAACAGTGTTGCCATGGTTACTAAAAATAGAATTTTTTTTAAAATTCTTTCAAAATGCTACTCCTCCTACAGTTTTGGTCTGTTTTCAATATAACTTTCCACACAAGTAGACTACACTAAGATACATCATTCTGTATATCGGTTTTTGATTTTGATGAACAATGTTGTCGTGGTTACTAAATATAGAAATTTCTTTGAAAAACTTTAAAAATGCTTCTCCTCCTACAGTTTTGGTCTGATTTCTATATTACTTGGCATACAAGTAGACTACACTAAGATACATAATTCTGTATATCGGTTTTGATTTCGATGAATGGTGTTGCCATGGTTACTTAAAATAGAAATTTCTGTAAAATTCTTTCAAAATGCTATGTCTCCAACAGTTTTGGTTTGATTTCAATGTAACTTGGCACACAAGTAGACTACACTAAGATACATAATTCTGTGTTTCAGTTTTTGATTTTGATGAACGATGTTAGCATTGTTACTAAAAATAGAAATTCCTGTGAAATTCTTTCAAAATGCTACTTCTCCTACAGTTTTGGTCTGATTTCAATATAACTTTGCACACAAGTAGACTAAACAAAGATACATAATTCTGTGAATCAGTTTTTGATTTGATGAATGGTGTTAGCATTGTTTACTAAAAATAGAAATTCATGTGAAATTCTTTCAAAATGCTACTCCTCTTACTGTTTTGGTCTGATTTCAATATAACTTGGCACACAAGTAGACTACACTAAGGTACATAATTCTGTGTATTTTTTTTTTTTATTTCGATGAACGGTGTTGCCGTGGTTACTAAAAATAGAAATTTCTGTGAAATTCTTTCAAAATGCAACTCGTCCTACAGTTTTGGTCTGATTTCAATATGACTTGGCACACAAGTAGACTACACTAAGATACACAATTCTGCGTATCGGTTTTTGATTTGGATGAACATTATTGCCTTGGTTACTAAAAATAGAAATTCCTGTTAAATACTCTCAAAATGCTACTCCGAATACCGTTTTAGTTTAATTACCAGGTACATGTATAATATAATGTGGCATGCAAGTAGACTTCACTAAGAACATTAAATGACCAAATCAAGGATCATTTTTCTATTTATTACTGTTGTAAAGTTTCAATTCCCAACTGCTTAAGTACTTTTCTCTTCCTTTGCTATAAGTACAAACCAGTTGAGCTTCAGTCTCGACAGAGACTTCTGGTATAGTTAGAAATAGAGAGAGTGCTAGTGAGAGGAAGAATTTAATGACTATTTTTTTTATCTTATCAAATCATAGATATACAGAACAATGGCAGATGAGATCCATCCTTCAGATGATGAGTCAACCAATCAGAAGTTAGCTCTTGTTGAACAGTCACTAGACGCCCTCTATCAGACATTGGAGAAAATTCAGGGGGAGAAAAATCATGTATGTATTGTAATTTTTTATTAATGAGTCTTAAAGTAAATGCATCTGAAAGTTATGTCAGCTGACTTTTTACTAGTGGTGTGTATATGTGTAAGTACAGAACTTTCTCACCAACTTACATACACTGTATGTATATGTATAAGTAAACAATGAAGATTTTATACATATGTGCTGTATTAAGATAAGAGTGTAATTCCAATGTCTTTATATTGTAGGAGCTGCACAGGATAGTTCCCAATGACATCGATGAAAGTGTGTGTGAGCTGGAGAATCTACGCCGGGCTTCACTCGGTGTCTGTAAGTAGTCAGTCTGTCTTGTCAGTCATCACACAATGCAAGTAAGGATATCATATGTCACTAAATTAAGTACTCAGCTCAGCTCATGCTTTCATGATAAAAATTTTTTAAAAACATTTTGTAATTTACACTGTACTTATTTCTATGAAATATGAAGCAAATTGATGCAGCTAGCTTTGTCTGATAGATTTTCTATCATCATTGTAGACTTGTCTTTTTTATGCTGTTTGAGAGATACATGTAGCATTGATTGACACAATGTTTTAGCAGTGTGGTTGGTTGGCAGTGACATGATGCACAGATTGATGATTTATATTGTGTTGTTTAACAGCTGTGGTAGACAGTGTGTCAGGGTATGAAGACGCTAAGGATGAGGTGTCAGGGTCAGATGAGGACACACCCAGTTACAGCACCCCAAAGGCCAGCCACACACCCCAGGACTATTCCCAGCGGTCCCAGTCCCCCCTGTCTGCCCTGCCCTCCTGTAGCAGTACCCCGGCCGTTAAGGAATCCTCGTCAGCTAGTGGGCTGACCAACAGCAGTACACCCGCCCTCAGGGGGAAGTCTCCAGCCAACGTCCACTTCAGCTTCAGTGAGGTAAGGATGGAGTGTCTGATTGGTTGAGGACTGTTGAATATTTATGATTTAAATACTTGTGACAGACTGCCTGATTGGTTGAGGACTGTTGAATATTTATGATAAAAATGCATCTTTTAGTATTGGTATATTGTTTATGACAGAGGAGCCGGACAAGGCCGAGCCCTGAGCGGTTAGAAGCCAGACTCTGGGCCCTGGAGGCCAAACAACAGACCACACTAGACTTGGTGACTGAATTAAAGGAGCAGCTAAAGGAGATGAGAGAGGACCGGGCCCGGTTCCGCGAGCTGGAGAGGAGGATGATGGTATAGATTTCTATATTGACAGAGGAAATGTTCAGTGTAGCTTGTAAAGTGGAATATTTACTACCTTAAAGTTTGTGTAATAGCTTGTTTTATCAGTTTCTGCAAATCAATCTTTCACATTTGTAATTTTAGGACCACATGATGTTATGCAGTTCGCGGCCCCAGGCTCCCCAGCCCTACATCCCCCCTCACATTCCCCCACCCCCTCAGGCATACCCCTCCCAAGTCCCCGGCCTACCCGCCCAGTATACCTACCCCCCAAACTCCTGGGTACAGTCTAGCTACAATTACACTCAGTCTGTGTCCCCTATCCCCGGGGGAGGACCGATGTCCAATCGTCGACAGTATGGGAGGGGCGGTCAGCTGAGGCCGGAGTATGAGGAGGACCTATATCAGTTTGGGGAGGACCTGTATGAGGATGATGGGTCCCAGCCCCTCCCTGCCGTGTGCCCCGAGTCACAGTTAGTACAGGACTGGCCATTTGGTAACAAGGCTGGTGTGGAAGGTAAGGGATATATTTATTTCTTGGATATCTGTAACTGATGTTTATAGTATCTTATATAAAAATACATTCTGCATTGAAAGAGTAAATTGGTACTACAGAATGATTAACCTTAAACTTAGTAAAAACTATATAGATCTCTTCAAGTTATAAGTTGTTAATCCCTTCAAGAATTGTTAAAAGTCTAAAATGACAAGATGTTGATTGACAACTATAATTGTAGTTAATTTCTTTTAACAAACAAGATATAAAGGTACATATTCATTGTAATTAGCTGTACTTGACTGTAATGTGTACACTGTAATTTACAGTACATTGTAATTTATGGTACATTGTAATTTACTGTATACTGCTGTAAATGTTTTCAGGAAAGTCGACCATAACCTACTCCCCTCAGCCGTCAGTAGGCAGTAGAATGCCTCCTCAGTCAGGCTTCCTTGCCAGCAACTTGAGGGGTCAGGCCATTCAGTACCACGCTAGTGCTCAGGGTAAGTAGAAAAGCCTATACAGTACATTCAGCTATTCAACCTACAAAGTTCAAAGGAAAGGTTAAAGTAGAATGCTCAGGCTCATTTATGTATCTTTATTGCAGAACAGAAACCGATGCCTGGCCCTGGATTTTTCTCCTCCCCTACGCCGGAGGCCCCACCGTCAGCCTCAGTGATAGCCCAGGCCCTGGCTAAGTCAGCTTCTCCTTCAGTGACCCCCGCCCCCTCCATCCCGGGACAACCCTCCCCCAGCATGTCAGCTGCTCTCTCATCCACTGGTGGAACAGGTATGTGTAACCTAGGACACTGTAATGGGGGAATTGAAGCAAATGATAATCTTTGGAATCCATTAATTAGACTAATCTGCATTTAAATTGTTCTCAGTCCTGTTAATTGTTTTATTTTATCAACACTAAAATCTGAATTCAATTTCTTTAATACTCTTTACTGTACTGAAGTTTTATTCAAACAAGATTCTGTACTTATGAATTTTGCTAACTGTATAACATATACAACTTCAGTGGGCTCCTCCCTACCACTGTTTGGTAGTCTGATGGCGGCCTCCAAATCCCCAGACAAGGTCATGACTGGTGAGCTAGCTGGACAGAACAAGCCATTCTCATTCCTACCCTCCACTCTGTCCACCAGCACTACCCCATCCCAGGGTGGGGGCACCACGAGTCAGAGTGGTGTCCCAGCCACCCAGAGCAGTTCCATGCCCTTTACCTTTACTGGATTTGGAGCAAATCCGCAAGTACCAACCTCTTCAGTGTCAGGATCGACATCTGCCAGTCAACTTGGTGGTGGATCTGTGTTCTCATTTAACAAACCGGTGTTTGGAACCACCCCTGCTACCACCTCATCCACGGAAACCTCTGCCACAGCTTCTCCTTTTGCAGCTTTCACTGGATTTGGGTCGTCAAACCTACCATCATTCAGTGCACTTAGAACCGACAAGCCTGCTACAGTAAGTGGTGTATTTCTTCATGTATAAATGTTAAACTGTATTAAAAGAATAAAGTTTGTTTTCCTTTGTAGTAGGTACATTGATATGTGCATGTAACTTGAATTGATCAACATTTCTGACTTCAGGGATTTGGGGCAGCCACCACTCCTGTTACCAGTCCTGTCAAACAGATTCCTGCTAATACTTCATCACATTCCACACCATCCCCACGTAAACGAAACGACAGTATGACAATGGAGGAATATGAACCTAATGTGGACTTCAAGCCTGTTATAGATCTACCAAACCTTGTAGAAGTCAGAAGTGGGGAGGAGGAGGAGGAGGTACTGTTCTGTCAGAGGGCCAAGCTGTTCCGCTTCGATGCCGACTCCAATCAGTGGAAGGAGAGGGGGATCGGAGAAATGAAGATCCTGAAGCATCGCGGCTCCAACAAGTCGAGAATCATGATGAGGCGAGAGCAGGTGCTCAAGCTTTGTGCCAACCACCAGATTACCAAAGACTTAAAGCTGTCAACGATGGCCAACTCCGACAAGACGTGGTGCTGGGTCGCCAACGATTACTCCGAGGAGGAACTTAAGGTGCAGAGCCTCGCCGTCAGGTTCAAGACGCCGGATCTGGCTGAGAGATTTAAGGAGGTGTTTGAGAAATGTCAAAGTGAGGCAGAGGATGTGTCCTGTACTACAGAGACAAAGGAGACGGGTAAAACAGAAGGTAAAATCATCACCTACAAAATTGATTTCTGTTACAAAAATGTAAATATTATAGATTAGATGTTTTAAAACGTGTTTTGATATATAAATGATTTGTTGTGTTTACTAAACATTTCAGTGTCTAAGGAAGATAATTCAAAACCAGAAGCACCAACTGAAGGTAAACAAATGTCTTTAAAGGAGATGTTTAAACCCAAGGAGGGGACCTGGACCTGTGACACTTGCATGGTTCCTAATGATCGTGATGCCATCTTCTGTTTGGCATGTAACACAGGGAAGCCAGGTTCTGACCCTAAACTGGTCAAGGAGGCCATCAAGAAGAGTACACCAAAGACAGAAAAGCCCAGCCTGGCGGCCATGTTTAAACCTAAGCCTGGATCCTGGTCATGTGACGGCTGTCTGATCCAGAACGAGGCTGATAAGTTACGTTGTGTGGCCTGTAACACTCTAAAGCCAGGGGTCAAGCCAGAGGATGTCAAGGAGGACACCAAGGGGCCTGGAGTACAGTCAGCAGGTCTGTCCTACCTCATTAATTTTACTAGAATAACGCTAGTGTAAGAAAGATTATTTTAAAACTGGAAATGCTTATTTATTAAAAGAGTCTTGTTACAGCTACTTAAATGCATGTAATTTGTACTCGTTTTTTGTCAAGATTGATATTTTTGTGTTGTTGTAAACACAAAAATCACATTCTAAATTGTTTCAAATATATAAATCACACATTTTTTTATATTAAATGCATCAACTGGTAGTGGAAGTTACAAATATTTACCACAACAACCACTGCTAACTCTGCAGCTCCATCTGGAGGATTTGTGTTTGGAACCCCAGCAACAACGACTTCCAGCAGTTCATCAGGAGGGGGATTTGTATTTGGTACCTCAACTACAAAGACAACTACCACATCTACTGTCACTGCTGCATCGACTGGTGGCTTCACATTTGGTAAAACAGCAACTGCAGACTCCACAAAAACTTCTGGATTCACATTTGGTAAAACAGATAAAACAACAGCAGACTCCACCACAACCTCCAGCTTCAACTTTGGAACTCCAGCGGAAACAACAGCAGACACAACACCAACCTCTGCTGGCTTCAGTTTTGGGTCTCCTGCTACAAAAACGACCTCTGCTAAACCAGAAGTAGTGTTTGGTTCCCCCGCAACAAAGCCTGAGGTGACCTCAGCCTCCACCACTCAGTCAGGCACGTCTGGTCAAGGGTTTGTATTCGGAACGTCTGCTTCCAAAACAACAGGATCCTCTGAATCAACTGGATTTAACTTTGGTGGAATTAAAAGTTCAAGTTTTGCTTTTGGGAGTCAACCAACAAAAGAGGAGAAAGCAGACTCATCTGCAGAAGCTGACAAAAAGACTGAAACCAAATCAGAGGAATCCAAATCAGAATTGGACTTTGGATCATCAAGAACTGCTGGTTTTACATTTGGACAGAAATCATTTAACTTGGGATCCAAATCACCAGAGCAGAAGCCTGATTCAACCACAGCCGCAACCAGCACTCAGCCAAAGTCTGCAGAACCTCCCAAACCTGAGGGAAAGCAGGAGGAGTCCAGTTCTAAAGCATTCACCTTCAGTAAGGAACCCCCAGTGTTTGGTGCAGACAGCAGTGGAAAATCTGGATTTCAGTTCAAGTTGGATTCAGCATCAGACAGCAAAGAAAAAAGTCTGTTTAAGTTCACCTTCTCTCCCCCAAAGTCCAGTTCAACTGTACCGGGGTCTCCAGAGGTAGATAAGGAGGGAATGTACATCAACAAGGAGGGAGAGGACGATCATATTTACTTTGAGCCGGTGATTAATCTCCCAGAAAAGGTGGACGTAGTGACAGGGGAAGAGAACGAGACGGTATTGTTCGCACATCGTGCTAAACTTTACCGCTTCCACAACAATGAATGGAAGGAGCGGGGACTGGGAGATATTAAAATTTTAGAAAATGAACAGACAAAGAAAATCAGAATTTTGATGAGACGTGAACAAATCCATAAGATATGCTGTAACCACTACATCACTACAAAACTTGACTTAAAACCCATGCCAAACTCAAATGGAAAAGCTTGGATTTGGTTCGCTATGGACCACTCTGATGAGGAACCAAAGTATGAAAATTTTTCAGTTCGTTTCAAAACTCCTGACATTGCCAATAGGTTCAAGGAAGCATTTGATAAAGCCAAGCAGAAGGTTTGTGGACAGAGTTCAGCCCCAGGTTCCCCTGCTGTGTCTGCTGGACCTTCTAAACCTCCCACCAGTCTCCAGTCTCTGTTGAGCCAGGATGAGGATGTAGTGCTGGTTAAGGAAGATAAAGCGACTCCCGAGCAGATAGAGCTGGCTAGGAAGTTCCTGTTACCTGACCACTTCTATCTCTATGAGAAAGCCCCACCCTGCCCGGGCTGTATTGGCTGTGAAGATTACCAAGAAGGGACAAAAATCTCGAGGAAAACAAGGACACCTACCCCAAAGAAAAATCAAGGTATTCGTTTAATCTATTTCACCACTTAGCTGCAAAACAGTACTGATTTTTTGTCAGTAAATAGACATGTACCTGAAATTGCTATACATGTAACTTCTAATTAATGGTAGCATAGTTCTAATGCAATTTTTGATCTGTAATTCTTGCTTTATAAATATTTGTATATTGTTGAAAGTAGATGAGATGTCCAGCTCTTTGTCCTCTGGAGGTATATTTGGTGCCTCAGCAGCTCCCCCTGGTGGGTTGTTTGGTGCTCAGGCTACAGGAGGAGGAGATACTGGTGACACCCCTAGTCTGTTTGGTCAGAGGTCAGCGGGGGGAGTCTTTGGAGGGGGAGGTGGCTCTGGATTCTCCTTCTCAGGCCTGGCTGCCAGCTCAGGAACAGATGCTAATGCCTTCAAAAAAGGTCCTTAAAAGTGTTAATGTGTTCTTGTTATCAGTTATTCATTATTG
This sequence comes from Saccostrea cuccullata, assembly GCF_032062105.1. NCBI lineage: Eukaryota > Metazoa > Mollusca > Bivalvia > Ostreida > Ostreidae > Saccostrea > Saccostrea cuccullata. Next base: position 37,689 of record NW_026940813.1, read on the forward strand.
GAAAATGACCAAATTGCAAAAGATATCAGAGAAAGGAAGTCATGCCTCAGTGAAAATTTTGAATACTTTTTAGATTCCTTTGAATTTCAAAAGGGTTTCGAAATCTTTATTTAACAATTTTTAGCTCACCTGAGCCGGAGGCTCAAGTGAGCTTTTCTGATCACATTTTGTCCGGCGTCCGTCTGTCTGTCTGTCTGTCTGTCTGTCCGTCCGTCTGTCCGTCTGTCTGTCCGTCCGTCTGTCTGTCTGTAAACTTTTCACGTTTTTGACTTCCTCTCAAGAACCGCTGGGCCAATTTCAACCAAACTTGCCACAAAGTATCCTTGGGTGAAGAGGATTCAAGTTTGTTCAAATGAAGGGCCACGCTCTCATTCAAGGGGAGATAATTGGGAATTAATGAAAATTTGGTGGCACATTTTAAAAATCTTCTTCTCAAGAACCACTGTGCCAGGAAAGATGAAACTTATGGGGAAACATCTTCAGGTAGTGTAGATTCAAGTTTGTTCAAATCATGACCCCCGGGGGTAGGGCGGGGCCAAAATGCCGACCAAAGTTTTACATAGAAATATATAGGAAAATTCTTTAAACATCTTCTTCTCAAGAATGACAAAGCCATTATTCATCATATTTATATGGGAGCATGCTCAGGTAGTGTAGATTCAAGTTTGTTCAAATCATGACCCCCGGGGGTAGGGCGGGGCTAAAATGGCCGACCAAAGTTTTACATAGAAATATATTGGAAAATTCTTTAAACATCTTCTTCTCAAGAATGACAAAGCCATAATTCATCATATTTATATGGAAGCATGTTCAGGTAGTGTAGATTCAAGTTTGTTCAAATCATGGCCCCCGGGGGTAGGGCGGGGCCAAAATGGCCGACCAAAGTTTTACATAGAAATATATAGGAAAATTCTTAAAAAATTTTCTTCCCAAGAATGACAAAGCCATTATTCATCATATTTATATGGAAGCATGTTCAGGTAGTGTAGATTCAAGTTTGTTCAAATCATGGAATGGGGGAGGGCGGGGCCAAAATGGCCGACCAAAGTTTTACATAGAAATATAAAGGAAAATTATTTAAAAATTTTCTTCCCAAGAATGACAAAGCCATTATTCATCATATTTATATGGAAGCATGTTCAGGTAGTGTAGATTCAAGTTTGTTCAAATCCTGACTCCCGGGGGTAGGGCGGGGCCAAATTGGCCGACCAAAGTTTTACATAGAAATATATTGGAAAATTCTTTAAACATCTTCTTCTCAAGAATGACAAAGCCATAATTCATCATATTTATATGGAAGCATGTTCAGGTAGTGTAGATTCAAGTTTGTTCAAATCATGGCCCCCGGGGGTAGGGAGGGGCCAAAATGGCCGACCAAAGTTTTACATAGAAATATATAGGAAAATTCTTTAAAAATTTTCTTCCCAAGAATGACAAAGCCATTATTCATCATATTTATATGGAAACATGCTCAGGTAGTGTAGATTCTAGTTTGTTCAAATCCTGACTCCCGGGGGTAGGGCGGGGCCAAAATGGCCGACCAAAGTTTTACATAGAAATATATGGGAAAATTCTTTAAACATCTTCTTCTCAAGAATGACAAAGCCATAATTCATCATATTTATATGGAAGCATGTTCAGGTAGTGTAGACTCAAGTTTGTTCAAATCATGACCCCCGGGGGTAGGGCGGGTCCAAAATGGCCGACTAAAGTTTTACATAGAAATATATAGGAAAATTCTTTAAAAATCTTCTTCTCAAGAATGACAAAGCCATAATTTATCATATTTATATGGAAGCATGCTCAGGTAGTGTAGATTCAAGTTTGTTCAAATCATGACCCCCAGGGGTATTGCGGGGCTAAAATGGCCGACCAAAGTTTTACATAGAAATATATAGGAAAATTCTTTAAAAATCTTCTTCTCAAGAATGACAAAGCCATAATTCATCATATATATATGGAAGCATGCTCAAGTAGTGTAGATTCAAATTTGTTCAAATCATGACCCCCTGGGGCAGGGAGGGGCCAAAATGGCCGACCAAAGTTTTCAAAGTTATATATAGGAAAATTCTTAAAAAATCATTTTCTAAAAATAGCAAATCCATGATTGGTCATGGGACTACTTTTGGATTTAAACTTTACAATAAAAAGCCATTTTCTATTTTTTCCTACCCTCAGTGCTCAGGTGAGCGATGTGGCCCATGGGCCTCTTGTTACAAGTACCATCGTGTTTGATAATTGAAGTCTTTGTTTTGGTAGATGACAGTAAACCATTTAATTGGATGGGAGCGGGGCAGAAACTCTTCACCCATGAGGACAGAGATGAGGAGGGAGATGAAGTAGCCCAGGGGGAGGATCCTCATTTTGAACCAGTGGTCCCCCTCCCTGACCTTGTGGAGGTCAAAACAGGTAATACACACCTACCCTGACTTTGTGGAGGTCAAAACAGGTAATACACACCTACCCTGACTTTGGGGAGGTCAAAACAGGTAATACACACCTGCTCTGACCTTGTGGAGGTCAAAACAGGTAATACACACCTACCCTGACTTTGTGGAGGTCAAAATACCTACCATATCATAACATATCAGTAGAACAGCATTCCATTTAACTGTGTTTTACTTGTCTTTTAGGAGAGGAGGATCATGAAAAAATCTTCAGTCATCGAGCCAAGCTGTTCCGCTATGACGGAGACACAAAACAGTGGAAGGAGAAAGGAATCGGGGAAATGAAGATTCTAAGACACACTGGAACAGGTAAGACTGTGAATGTTAAATCTTCAGTCTAGAAAAGACTAGACTAAGTATTGTTTTTTGATTTGCTATTTGACCTATTCCACCTATATATTTGTCTTTTAGGAAGGGGGGGGGGGATAATCTTCCTCCTTACAAAGTTTTTCAGTCAGTTGCATCAAGACTTCAAAATACCTGTACATGTATAAACTTAAACTACTCCAATTATTATGTACCAGCTACAAGATAAACATTGCCAGTACAGAACTTGTTATTATTAGAATGGCTGATTCATAAATGATATTAGATAAAGTTAAGATGGAATTTATATATTGATTTCTGACTTCTTGTCTGTTGTAGGACATTACAGACTACTGCTGCGAAGAGAGCAGGTGTATAAGCTAGCTTGTAATCAGAATCTGACCTCTGACCTCAAGTTCCAGCCAATGGCAACCTCTGAGACAGCTTGGTGTTGGGTTGGACAGGATTTCAGTGACAATGAACCAAAGTTGGAGCAGCTTGCTGTTAAGTTTAAGGTACTACAGCAAAACTCGTTTAGTACGAACATGGATATAGCGAATTCACAGATATAGCTTATATAACATCCCTCAGCTATATAAATTCCTTATACGGATATAGCGAAGTAATGTTATTGGTCCCTGTGACTTCGCTATAACTGAGTGTTACTGTAGAGTTACAAGAGATGACATAATATGGTCAGATCTGCCCCAAGACTGTCAAATCTTTAAATAATGTCATAGTGGAAATGAAAATTGTTTGTTATGGTTTTTTTGTTTCCATGATGTCAGTCTTCAACTTAAATATTTCCTTTTTAATGACAGAGATTTCCGCTATGAAATTGAGATTTGAGGAGCACAAGCTTGTCTTAGTTTCATTGTCACACCTCATTGATGTCATCAGTCTAAATTTCATATTAATACAGTATGTGCTCTCTAGAAGTATCTAAATTCAAAGACTGAGTGTAAACTAATTTCTCTCTCAACCAATTTACATGATTAAAATTAAAGTTAAATGAAAGAACTATATGCGGTATTAACCAACATTTGCCCCCCAAAATCAAACTTTGATGGAGTAATATTTAATTAAGTCCTTAAACAGGGGAGTATATGCTGATTTCAAAGCACTGAATAATTTGTAAACCAAAGTTTCTAAGTAATGACGTCATATGTACGTAATGACGTCACAAATATGACGTAATTTCAGTTTTTTATGAATTTTGCAGAAAAATGTACATATTTCGTCGATATTTTAAATAAAAGTCACCGAGCGCATGTGTGTTCAGGATTAATATTTTGATATTATGTGTAGAATGATAATATCAATGAAATATATCAATATTGTTCCTGAACACACATGCGCTCTATAAATTTTAAAGCTTAAATTGTTGAAATTTTGTCCATTTTGTCCTCTTTCTGAAAAAGGATATAAAATCGGACTAGTTTGTGATGTCATAAAAACAGAAACTGTGAATACACTGCTCTGGAACTATAATATTTTCTGTTAACTTATATTTCTCGTAATATTTATTGAATTCAGCACATTTCAGGAAGTTTTCAAAATTTGACTTTTGTGGGGGCAAACATATGCAATATACCGCATATAGTTCTTTCCAATATTCATGTACGTGTATCATTGAAAACTCCTGATGTTTTGAAATACATTACATTTGATGAATAACATGTAGATTTCTTTGTCACAATTTTTGGGGCAAATATTAGCTGTTACTGCAAAAGGTCTTTTTGTATTCCTGTAAAATAGTTTCTAAATCAAAGTTTCTCTTTATCATGCATTACAGTTGATCATGTTGATGTTGTAAATGCTTGTTTATTACAGAGTGTTGATTTAGCCAAAGAATTCAAGGCGAAGATTGATGAATGTCAGAATGACCTGATAGAAAATCCTCCCCAGGACACCACAGACAAACAACAGACCGGTAGGCCACTAGTGGGGCGGGGGATTTATAGGGGAGGCAAAAAGTCGGGTAAAGAATTAATAAAAGGCCTCAATTTAAATCTGGTTTCTTTTTCCTTTAGTTTTTATAATAAAGGTGTATAGAGATATCACAATCTTATCCCTCCTGTCCCCCATTATATACAGAACCTCCAAGACTTCATTGCTTATTTGTCAGTTTTCTTTATAAATATTTCTCAGAGATGTCCTTACCTGTCAATTTTGTGTATATATAATCCTAAGAGTTTTCCTCGCTCACTTGTCAATTTCCTAGTTTTATGTATGTTCAAGGTGCTTCAACTGAGGAAGAATCATCAGAAGAAAATCGTGGAGAGGGAGATGATGATGAATATGAGGACGTTGATGATGATGAAGACGATGATGAATATGATGATGTTGAAGAAGAAATCCTGCTGGAGAAGCGTGTGACCTTTCAGATGATGGAGGCCGACCAATGGAAGGTAAGTAGTGTACAGATAAATCAACCAATGGATGGTAAGTAGTGTACAGATAAATTAAATCAACCAATGGAAGGTTAGTAGTGTACAGATAAATTAACCAATGGAAGGTAAGTAGTGTACAGATAAATCAACCAATGGAAGGTAAGTAGTGTACAGATAAATCAACCAATGGAAGGTAAGTAGTGTACAGATAAATCAACCAATGGAAGGTAAGTAGTGTACAGATAAATTAAATCAACCAATGGAAGGTAAGTAGTGTACAGATAAATGAAATCAACCAATGGAAGGTAAGTAGTGTACAGATAAATTAACCAATGGAAGGTAAGTAGTGTACAGATAAATCAACCAATGGAAGGTAAGTAGTGTACAGATAAATCAACCAATGGAAGGTACGTAGTGTACAGATAAATCAACCAATGGAAGGTAAGTAGTGTACAGATAAATCAACCAGTGGAAGGTAAGTAGTGTACAGATAAATTAAATCAACCAATGGAAGGTAAGTAGTGTACAGATAAATTAAATCAACCAATGGAAGGTAAGTAGTGTACAGAATCAACCAATGGAAGGTAAGTAGTGTACAGATAAATCAACCAATGGAAGGTAAGTAGTGTACAGATAAATCAACCAATAGAAGGTAAGTAGTGTACAGATAAATCAACCAATGGAAGGTAAGTAGTGTACAGATAAATCAACCAATGGAAGGTAAGTAGTGTACAGATAAATCAACCAATGGAAGGTTAGTAGTGTACAGATAAATCAACTAATGGAAGGTTAGTAGTGTACAGATAAATCAACCAATGGAAGGTAAGTAGTGTACAGATAAATCAACCAATGGAAGGTAAGTAGTGTACAGATAAATCAACCAATGGAAGGTTAGTAGTGTACAGATAAATCAACCAATGGAAGGTAAGTAGTGTACAGTTACATGTGTTTGGTCTATATTTAGCCATGTGAAGAGCAGCGAGATAAAATGTCCAGCTGTCTGTCTGTTATCAAGATGCTATTCCTACAGTTTTGGTCAGATTTTTGTAATTATTAATGCTTGATATTAGGCAGAAAAACAACTTTAATCACATTGTTTATGGGGACCAAAAATGTTGATTTTGTGGGTCACCCTTAAACACAATTACAGTAAAACTCGCTTAGTATGAACACGGATTTTGCGAAATCACGGATATAGCGAAGTTATCTTGTATCCCCAGCTATACAAATGTAACAAATTCCTTATACGTATATAATGAATTACGGACATAGCGAAGTAATATAAGAGGTCCCAGTGACTCCGTTATAACTGAGTTTTACTGTATACACATTGATGAATAATAGTACAAGTTTTGGATCTTTGAATTTTTCTGCATACAGAATAGAATTTATTTCCAAATTAGGGCCTCATGGGACGTGAAATATAACAATAATGATTGCAAATCAATATACATTCACAACTTACTACTTGTACAAGTTACACACAGAATTATGACGACTTGAACTAGGAAAAGTAAGGCTGCCCTTGAACATTAAAATCTGTAACAGGTGTTTTGAAATTTACATGTATTTCTGATGAAGATTTATTGTTTTGTAGAAGTGTGGGACAGGCGTATTGAAGGTGATTTCTGATGATGATGTTATGGGACACAGAGTGATCTTCACCACAGATAAAAAAGAGAATCTCTGTAACCACGTCATCGCAGTGGAGTCCAGCATTGTTCTGTAAGTATCCATGAAATCACAGAACCTCAGAGTCTTTTAACATTTATACTGTATATGTACTTATTAATGCAGGCTTCATATTTTACCAGCTCTGGCGCAGACAATGAAGCGTTAATTCATGAATACCACTAAGAATTAATCAATCAATACAATAAATAGTACCAAAGTATGTTGCGCTTCTTTATGAGTACATCAACCATTCTTCACCAAGTGACTGTGGAAAATTTTAAATACATCAATTTATGTACAATTACAGTATGCTCTTTATAAAAGCTTAAAGTTATAGTGTGTCACTTTATTTGTAATATTAGGAAGTTTATACCATTTATAATTGAAATGATTCACATTAATTTTCTTGAACAGGGACAAGAAGCAGCATTTCTGTGAGTGGCACCCTATAGACTTTGCTACAGATGAGCCAGTCAGAAGGGGATTCAGGGCTGTATTCAGTTCTGTACCCGCAGCTGAGGAATTTCACAGACTCTTTCAGGAGGTTAGAATAAGTTTAGATATTCTGCACGTTAACTGATCTTTATTTAGATTATGAATACTTTATGGATCATAAAATACAATCTAGCTTGATTGCCGAATACAATTTACATGACTAACAAAACATTTGATTTTCAGGGTCGGACTCTGGCTCATGACATGGGGATTTCAGAGAGAGGCGGGGAACCCCACGAGCTGAAGGTGCCAGAGGTCCACGGACAGGGAGTCAATGACGACTGAGGGGGGAGGGGACTCAATGACGACTGAGGGGGGAGGGGACTCAATGACGACTGAGGGGGAAGGGGGCTCAATGACGACTGAGGGGGAAGGGGGCTCATTGACAACTGAGAGGGGCACCTGAGGGGTAGAGGTTAGATAAGACATCTGGAGGAGAACAGAGAGACTGCTGTTAGTTGACAAATTATGAACTGAATATTGACTGGTGCCAAATGTATTACATTCTCATTGGATAGTGTTTAGATTTTTCAGACGTTGATTAATACAGGTTACAAATGTTCTGTATTGTAAGTGTTATCCCTGTGCTATGATGTTTTGTCATTAATTTATTTTGTCATTTACTTTTAATTTAAGAACAGTAAGTTGTCTTGAAAGCTATGATGAGATGTACATCTATCCGTTGCCATGTAATTCACCAGTGCATTCTGTTTAAACTGTTAACTCTTCTCTCTCCTATCCAACTCCAGCTTCTGATTCCAATCATGTATGTATTGTTATGAAAGTGCTCAAATTACTCAATAAATCACAGATTATGTGTTTTGTTACTGTTTCAAATGGGATCACATAGATGTGTTAAAGAACTGAAGGAGGAAAATTGTCTGAGAAATAGGCTTTAAAATTTCGCAATTCATAAAGATATTCAAATGATTCTTTTCTGTGGGAGGTGGAGACCAGTCCTGTGGATGAGACTGTATAAACCAAGGTCCCGTGTCGCAGTAGGTGCTGGCACGAAAAAGATCCATCCCTGCTCAATGGCCCTGAGTGCCAAGTATAGGACAAAATTTGTAGCTCCACCAGCAAGCAGCGGCGTCTCCATGAGTGAGAAATTCTCAAAAGGGATGTTAAACAACATGCAATCAATCATTTCCTTACAACATAAAAACAGACAAGGCAGTTTGAAATAAAATGTAAACAAACATAATTTATTGTAAATCTGTGACTACATTGTTATTGAGATTCCCTGTACGGATCTTCAACACCCTGTAAAATAAAAAAAGAAAATATTATATTATGCGACCTTATGTTCCTTTTCTGGACAATACTGTCTCTCACTGATTCCTACCATCTGAAAAACTAGTGCTATTTTAGACATACTGCTATTTGCTATGTTACATCATGTATTTTTGAATCTGTTGCAGTTTTGCAAAACACTGAACACAGTTACATAATGTGCTGCTATGCCACATCACTAATGTCATTTATGGGGTGTTTTCATAGGGAACAATTAGTACAGTACAAAATGTTTGAGAGCATTTGCTGTAGAGTTGCAGTGTAAGGAGTTATCTTTCTTATCCTAGAGCGGCATATGAGACCAGTATTGTGGATGTGATTTAAACAGAAATCACATGTAGTAGATGCTGCCTGGAAAACAGGCCAAAAGTGTCAAGTACTGGTCTTATTTCATTTGACATGTCTAATACACAACAAGCAACGTAACTCATAAGAGTTATCTATATTTTAAGTTTATATACCTGTACAAAGATTTATTTAAGGAATGTTTTTGAGTTTTGTGTGAGTTATTGGTGTGTGAATCACACAGACTTGTCACGTAGGCATATTTCATGAAGCGCGCTAGCTGAGTGATTCACACACCAATAACTCGCACTAAACTCAAAAACATTCCTTACATTTACATTTTACATGTTTGGAAGTACCAAAAATATACTCAATATTTGAATTTCTCACTGCCCTATATCATTCTTTTACTAACATCGCTGTAGCCTTATTGTGATGTCACGTTGAAGCACATTTCTCCGAGTATATTTCTACACGTGAGTATACACAAAAAAGGTTTTCAAATCAATTTCACAGTTGGCTTACTAGAAAAACACAGCAAATGTAAATATTTAATAATGAAATTGCTTTCTCAATTACATTTTTTTAATTTCATTTTTAGCTCACCTGAGCCGAAGGCAGCTTTTTGATCACATTTTGTCCGGCGTCTGTCTGCTGTCTGTCTGTAAACTTTCACATTTTCGACTTCTTCTCAAGAACCCCTGGGCCAATTTCAACCAAACTTGCCACAAAGCAAAATTCAAGTTTGTTCAAATGAAGGGCCACGCCCTCATTCAAGGGGAGATAATTGGGAATAAATGAAAATTTGGTGGTATGCTTTAAAAATCTTCTTCTTAAGAACCACTGTGCCAGGAAAGATGAAACTTGTATAGATTCAAGTTTGTTCAAATCATGACCCCCGGGGGTAGGGCGGGGCCAAAATGGCCGACCAAAGTTTTACATAGAAATATATAGGAATATTCTTTAAAAATCTTCTTCTCAAGAATGACAAAGCCATAATTCATCATATTTATATGGAAACATCCTCAGGTAATGTAGTTTCAAGTTTGTTCAAATCATGACCCTCGGGGGTAGGGCGGGGCCAAAATGGCCGACCAAAGTTTTACATAGAAATATATAGGAAAATTCTTTAAAAATTTTCTTCTCAAGAATAGCCTAGCCATGATTGATCATATTTACATGGAAGCATCCTCAGGTAGTGTAGATTCAAGTTTGTTCAAATCATGACCCCCGGGGGTAGGGTGGGGCCACAATGGCCGACCAAAGTGTTACATAGAAATATATAGGAAAATTCTTTAAAAATCTTCTTCTCAAGAATAGCCTAACAATAATTGATCATATTTATATGGAAGCATCCTCAGGTAGTGTAGATTCAAGTTTGTTCAAATCATGACCCCTGGGGGTAGGGCGGGGCCACAATGGCCGACCAAAGTGTTACATAGAAATATATAGGAAAATTCTTTAAAAATCTTCTTCTCATGAACAGCCAAGCCATAATTGATCATATTTATATGGAAGTATTCTCAGGTAGTGTAGATGCAAGTTTGTTCAAATCATGACCCCCGGGGGTAGGGCGTGGCCAAAATGGCCAACCAAAGATGAAAGTTTTACATAGAAATATATAGGAAAATTCTTTAAAAATCTTTTTCTCAAGAATAGCCAAGCCATGATTGATCATATTTATAGGGAAGCATCCTCAAGTGTAAATTCAAGTTTGTTCATATCATGACCCCCGGGGGTAGGGCGGGGCCACAATGGCCGACCAAAGGTGCTCAGGTGAGCGATGTGGCCCATGGGCCTCTTGTTTCAGTTTCGGGGTAGAAAACTTGAACCATCTGATCATAGGTAACAGATTAAATGTACCAGTATAAATGCTAAAAATGGAGTGGGTACGATATGTTTATACTTTACTCACCATTCTTTGCGCCCTCTCTAACAGTAATTCATAAGCTTTATAATGTATCTGTAATTTAAAGGAAAAAAATAAATTTCACTTGTATTGCTTAACGTAGAATTCCTTTAAAAATTGTTAAAAAAAAAAAAATGCATGAATGTACATGTATGTTACGGACAAATTGTATGTCTTTATGTTTGTACTGTTGGTTGTCGGTTTGTTACCGACTTACACACACAGACCAAAATTAGAAATTTTCAGAAATAGGTTTATTTACCTGTAATTCTGGAGGCAAGGCTATTCCCTGTACTCTTGTAATGTCACCATTAACTGGACACTTCATTGGAAACACCTGTATAAATAATCATATTCTACATGGACCAATTCTGAGCTTATGATTTTCAAAATACAAACCTTCGTAAGCTAAACAGGAACATCCAATATTATCAGGGTTTTTTTTTTGTAAGCTAAACAAAGGATCAAAGCTAAACAAAGGATCAAAAATATGACCCCTTTCTCCTTTTCACAGATATCAATTTCTTACAACAGGGGCGGATCCAGCCATTTTTGAAAGGGGGGGGGGTTCCAGGGTTCTGTCCTTTTACCCCCCTCCCCCAACATACTCTCAAGCAAAGATTCACACACACACGTATGGAAAGATCTATAAGGTTGAAGATCTGTTTTCCCAGGGATCTTTATACTAATACACTATATAATATTAGTATATAGTCATACCTAATCACTAGTCATGTTACATTATACAATATAGAATTGTAATCAATGTTATCATATTGTAATAATTTGTTCATGCCCCCCGTGGGCCCTTGATTGGTGAATAAACATATATTAAAGCGGCACAGTGAGTCAAAATCATATCTTAATTTTAAGATATCTGTAGCATACAGAGAAAGACTAATGAAAATTTTGAGTATATAGAGAAGATATGACAATTAAACTGCAAGAATTGACTGCACAATGTAAGTGCCGGAAAAACAAAGGTTGTATCTACCGTTTCGTTGTTTCGTATATGTCAAGGTCACGCTACTCTTATTTTTAGCTCAAACTTGTAAACAAAATTCAACTGGAGCATGCAAAGGTGAGAAATATGTTCTAACAACTTTTTAAAAAGATTACATCAAATTTTTTGGTCTACTTATATTCATTCGTGGATACCTGAGACCATGGTAACTATGGAAACTTATTCAACACTTTTCTGCGCAAGCGTACAATAGGGAGGAAGAAGTACCAGGGTATTTAGCAATATTTTCGTTCTGGGGCAGACAGAAATTATTTTTACTTTTATTTTTCCCCATAAAAATTTAATTTGTAGGCTTTGAAACCTGTAATTTTCTGAAACCTAATACTTTAAGGAATTGAACAAAATTTACAGAGGTCATGCGAAAATTCTACATTTGTCAATTTTCCCCTTTGTGCGTCACTGTGCCACTTTAATATATAGGTCCCTGGTTTTACGTCCCTTTTTTTCTTTGAAAAGGTGCCCCCGGTCCGAATAAAAAAAACAAACACATTTCAAAAACTTCTGAAGCCTTAAAATTAAATGGATTTGCGGCATTCCCAAGGAGTACAAAGACTTTTTTTAGAATTTGAAAAAAAAAACTCTTTTGGGGTGGGGTTCGTGTTGGGTTTAAAACAAAGAGTTACATGTTAGTTCCTTTAAAAGATATGATCAAAAAAAGGTACATAAGCAGTCAACACAGCCAAAGATCGCGGGCATCGAATATTAAATTAAACCTCGGAAGGTTCATAACATATATATATAAGATATAAAAATAAGTAGAATATTTTCTACCATTCTCTCAGGATAAAAAAAAGTAATTGTGAAGGTGAATTGAAGCAACTAAATTTGTGAGAATCTATCTATTCAATACATGAGTTAGACGTACAATTATTTATTTTCGGAATACTTTTTATCCCCTCTCTCTCCACTTGGCAAATATTAAAGGGGGGGTTCCAACCCCCGGAACCCCCCCTCTGGATCCGCCAATGTACAATTATTAACAATTACTCAGAATAAATCAAAGTTTGGAGTAAATCAGTAGAGAGGTTTGTTTTGAACACCTAGTCAGATAAGATTTTCCTGACCTTGACAATGTTGTACATGGAGATGAAGAGTGTACTGGCGATGAGTGGTCCTGTAGTGATGTCTACGTAGTCCCTCAGTCTGTACATCGTGACCCTCGACCCAGAGGGAGAGGAAGCGGCTATCTCTGGTATCTGCTTACACTTGTATTCATTGTCTTTAAACATTTCTAAGGCTAACTTCTCATCCACCTCCAGGCGCTCAAAGTGTGACTCCTCTTTAGCTAGACAGCTCCCTATCATAGACATAGCTCTCAGCTCATCCTGCAAACATTAAACATCATAACATTAACATGGCTAGACAGCTCCCTATCATAGACATACTGTATACAGGCTTATTTTCGCCCTTTTGCACTTGAGAACAATTTTGCCCAATTTTAAATTCGCCCAGTCATAGTTCTGTTTAAGAAATTATGCAGTGTAATTTGAATTTGCCCCGTTTTAAATTCGCCCAGTCATGAATAGAGCGAAAGGGGCGAAAATAAAACGGGGGCGAAAATTTCCCTGGATACAGTAGCTCTGAGCTCATCCTAGAAACATTAAACATCATAATATTAACATGGTTAGACAGCACACTATCATAGACATAGCTCTCAGCTCATCCTGGAAACATTTTAAACACAGTAATATTAACATGACTTTTTTGTGATATTTTCTATGGTATATCATTCTGTATATTCATTAAAAGAGTGATCAATTTTGATTCATTTTACCATCCAAATCAAACTATGATCTTGCAAAATTTAATTACATGTAGACATAAGTGCATTACAAACTGAGAGAAATGTGTTTGGAGAAGTGAATGGTCAACTGAAACTCACTGGTAATGGTTGCCAGGAATTCATAGATCCTAGGTCAAGGTCACAGCAAAAATAGCCATCTTCAACTAATATTCAGAAATAAATAAAGGTAAAATAAGAAAACATGAATTCAACAGCAATCTCTACAGACTATATCATATTTTTCTTGAAAAAATTAGAAAAACAAAACATTTTAAAATCTTTACCAATTGGGTTATTAGGAAACTGTATTACATTAACTCTGTGTTCATCTTTATATGCACGATCAAATACATAGCCAATTAAAAATGATCCAGTTCTCCAGAATGCCTGTAAATAAATAAATCAGAAATATGATCTAACATAGCCTACTACAGAAGGCATACATATAGCATCTGCTCCACAAAATATGAAACTTAGAGGGAAAATATTCATATCATACTCAGTCAAAATTACCTTGTTTAATAACCCTGGATCGCTGTCTCGGAATTTCAAAAACTGCAGAGAACAGTCTGCCTCCAGTGGTCGGTGCATGTCCCACACCTCTCCATTTACCAAAGCTAGGGCTGCTAAAGTTCTGATGTTAGATTTCATGTCTACAAGAAAAGTGCACTGTACATGTAAGTCACCCTGAAATACTGCAATGACTACCTAAGACATGTATTTTGAATGGTTTAAAGCAATGTGTATATACAAATTTTTTCTTCATCATTTACAACAAGAAAACTCACGCATAGCACAATTATTTGGGCTTGATAAGTCCTTATTCATGTAGAGTGTACAATTTTCAGGAATTCCGGTGTATTCAACATTGATCTTTTCCACTCTTCGGATCAAAGACAATTGTCTTTTCTTTTCCTCTGAAAACATCTGATTTCTCATTGCTCTGATGTCAGAGTTTGTCTTGCAGGTGTCTGAGGTATTAGTGTTCTCCTCATGTTTTAATACTTTAGTGCTAAGTCGTCCTACACAAACAAAACAAAATTGTTTATGAAATCTTTGGTATTAATTGTTATTTCTGTCAAGTGTTAATAAGATTCAACATGAAGGATCTCAAAAACAGCAAACTTGAATAGTTTTTAATGAAATCAATAGTATCACAAAAACATCAAAATTTCACCCAACCCGAATTTGCCTCAAAAAGAGTGTCCTGTCCTTCTTCTTCTTTTTTTTTTAATACATGCACATATCGATACTATATATTTACATTAACTTCTAGTGCTCGAAGGTTACCAAACTTGGAGCAGAATTTGTTAATTAACAAGTGTGTTTCTAAATGTTAAATACTTACTGCAGAAGGATTGGCGTGGAATGCCTCCAAAACTTCTGACTTTCATCAAAGCACAGCATGTGGATGTCATTTTGTAATTTTTCAATGTAAATTAAAGGCAAGGTTCATGTGGTAAAAAAATTCCTTTCTGCAAACGCAAGAGAGATGCCGAGTTTTAAACTTTGTTAAATTGTACATAAGAAGCAATGACATTTTTGGATCTTTAAATTAAAAAAAAAAACCATTTCTCATTTATTTTGATGATAAGTTAACTATAACATGATTCAAATAAATGTTGAAAATATATTCAACACTGCAGGAAGTTATTATGTACAATCTATCAAACATTTTTGTATGAGTTATCGTCCTTTGTTACCGACCGCCATTGCGTAACCATAACTACCGACTGTAAATAGCAGCAGGTAATGTCACAATAAAGTGAAGGGGTATCGAAAAACAGTGTAGGAACAGCATTTATACAATATGGTAAGTATTCTTTTTATTTTATATTTTTAAATAAGAACTAACTAAATCTAGAAGCAATCGAAATGAGTCTGTAAATGATATCTATGATAAATAAAATGGGTTGCAGTGCAGGCACGTTCTGATAAATCATTTGTTATTCACAGCCATAATTCTAACTAGAATATCGTGATTTGGTCTACTTTGAGATAAACCAGTCTGATCTGATTTTTAAAAGTTGATAAATAGATAAATCGATAAAATTATAAAAGAATCATTTAAAGTTAATAAAACTCCTTCAAAATTTACGTTTATTTCCCTTTAATTTACAGATTTGCATTGGATATAGTCAAAGACTATTTTAAAACTTAAAATTTAAATGTGATATATTTTTTTCTTGGGGTTGTTCTCCTCAGATTAAGGAAACAAATGACTGTATTTTGAAGTAATGAAATCAATATAGTGCGTTTTACTTGTTTTCAAAATTTTCATTCAAATATCTACTGATTTAGTTATCAAGTACAATTTTAAACCTAGCATGATGAAATGTTATGAAAACATCGGTTATACTTTTATAAGCATTACTATTAATGTATTTTAACTTTCAGCCTGGCAGTGCAATTTCTGCGGCAGGAAGTTCCGCTTCCTCATCATCCTCAAGAAGAGCAAAAACACGCAATTACAGAGTTGTTAGTCACACATCTCAGGTGGATGAAACATTGTTTGGTGCCCCTAACCATGTTGGACAGAGAAATCAAATGTTAAAAGAAAAAATGGAAAATGTAAGAGATGAGGGGATCTCCATTGAAGATCTTGCCCGAGAAAGAAGTGCAAAGAGGAAAAATTCAAAAAGGGGCAAAAGTGACAAAGAAACAGTTCAAGTTATAACAAAGGATCTAATTAGAAATCTAGTGTAAGGATCCACTTCAGTAGTCACATCTTACAAAGTATTGATACTAACTGTTAAGTTTGTGAAAGTATTTCTTGCAAACTATTTGGTTACTGCTACACTGTATTTTTTTATTTTTGACAGTGTCCCTGGTGAGGACCCCTCTGGGCAGTCCATCATTCTCCCGCGTCACGAGTTTTACAGGATGGTGATGGAGGCTCAAGTCAAAACAAAGGAACAGAAGGAAGCCGAAGAAGCTGCCATTAAAAGACAGAAAGAGGAAATGATGGTAATTACAGTACCAATCTTCAAAAACTTACTCATTGCACACTTAATTCTTTTACTGACAGTTGTCTTATTTTGTAACCAAAGAAAATATTTTACATTCTGTAACTTTCATAGAATAATAATCTTTTACAATTATTAACATTCAGACAACAAAAAAAACAAAACTTTTCATCAATGCAAGTCATCGCTATTAAAAATTGTTTTTATGATACTTAGGAGGCCAGTCAACAGAGAAAGAATCTGATGAAACAGAAAGATATGGAGAGAAGGAAAAATGAAAAATTAAATGATTTAGAACAAGAGGCCAAAGAGAATGCTGAACATTTGTTGTCCAAGGCAAATGCCATGAGACAGGAGCAAGAAGATGAGATTAAACATTTAAATGAGGTATGGACTTAAAAAATAGTTAAAAGGATCTCCTTAACTTTTGTGAGCAAAAAAGTTAGCATTTCTATATAAAATTCAGATAAGTCACCTTAATTTTACTTTGTAGCTTATTCTTAATGCAAAATGCCACGCCATCAGAGATGCTCAGATTCTGGAGAAGAAGCAGATAAAGGGGGAGATGATGGAGGAGGATAAGAGATTGGACGTGATGATGGAGGTCGACAGACAGAACGCCATCGCCATCCAGGAGGAGATCGAGAAGAAGAGGAAGGGGGAGCGACTCCTGGGGGCGGCCAAACTGCTGGACCAGATCCAGGAGAACGAACAGGAGAGACTGTTTGATTTGGAGAGGAAGGACCAGGAGAACATACAGATGCAGAAATATATCGAAAAAATGATGGACGAGGATAAAGTGGCTCTGGAGAAGAAGCACGCAGAGCAGATGTCACTAAGGGTAAAAATGATTTAAATTAATGGTAATCTATCTTTCTGTATATGACACAGGATAAAGGGAGGTAACTGACAGAAATTAAATACATTGTGCTACATGTTTCCTTTATTTCTTGTCATCAGGAGGACTTGAACAAAGCCAATGAAGATTTGTTGCGAAGACGGGAAATCAAAAAGGAGCAAGAAGTAGCAGAGGAACAGAAAGTTGTAGAATACATGAAGAAGAAAGCAGTAAGTTTACGTTTGCTTTCAGTACTAGACTTGTTGTATCAAGGAAATGCTTCACTTGAAAAATATAACACAAGTTTTCTTCATTTATAAAAATACAAAAAGATATTTTGAGGTCTCATACATCTATTTATTTGTCTTCATTGATTAGGAAAGAGAAGCTGCATTTGAAAAGGAACAAGAAAGAATCAGGATTGAGAAGGAGAAGGAAACTGCCAGATTACGAGCCCTTCAGGAGCGTGCTCGTGATGAGCAAGCCGAGCGTGATGCCCTTCGAGCCAAGAGAGCCCAGGAACAGGCCGAGAGAGAATGGAGGAAGAAGGAGGCAGAAGAGGCCAGAAAGAAGACAGAAATGGAGAGTGCACTCATTCAAGCTCGCTCGCAGCAAATGCAACAGAAAGAACACTTCCTGGCAGTCCAGGCTCAGAGAGAGCGAGCCGAGTTTGAGAGAGTTCTTAGGTATGGAAAACATTTTATCAGAAATGTATGCACGTCTCTCTATAAGTTAATGCACACCTTAAATTGTCATTTAAAACAAAAAAAAAATGCACATATTTAAAGTATAAGTCTTAGTCTTCCTTTTTCTTAAATTGAAAAAATCCCAATTTGAAACACAAAATAATTGCTTTTTATTTTGTTAAAATGTAGAGCTCAGAAGGAGTTGGTGGAGAAGGAGAAGAGAGAGGAACAGGAGGCCAGTAAGAAGAAGCTGCTTCACGCTGACGAAGTCAGGAAACAGATCCGTAACAAGGAGCAGGCCCGTGTCCTCGAGAGGAACGCATTCTTTGAGGAGGGCGTGAAGTTAGACGAGGAGGCCCGAGAGAGGAGGCAGAAGTTAGAGGAAGTCAAGAAAAAGAAGCTGAATGAATTAAGGTAAGCAGAAAAACGGAAGCAAAGTTGTACACTTAAGTATGTCAAGTCATGACTACAAGAATCTGTTTTAAAGTGCTTTGGAGATCCTCTCTATTTAAAGAAATATATTTTTTCTTTGTACCACAGAGATGCAGGCATTCCAGAGAAATATATAGGTCATGTTGCTCACAAAGTCAATGTGACTGTTGCATAAGTCTAGCAACCTCAAGCAGGTGTGGCAATATTGCAAAAAAAGCTTGGTTGTTCTTGTCATGTTTGTTCACGTTAATTTCTTTCAGAATACTCTTTACAAAAATGTTGAGATTTTTAAACTTTGAAAGTATTCTGAAAGCAGAGCACTCAACACACTCTTAATGCACACAAATATTACTTTTTAAAATCTACATCTACAACTATATGCTATATAATTTCACAGAACAAATTCTTCATTATAGCTGTGTTAATTTTAAATTGTGTTGAGAGTTCTGTTTTTGAGTTTGCTGTGAGTTGTGCTACACAAGAGATGCCAATCCCTTTGTGCAGAATAACGTTTTTGTTGCTTGTTGCTTTGCTGTGTTATATTGATGAGACAATCCACAACAATGAACATGCTTAACAGACTGTGGTGCCAGTAGTGTGAATCATTGTGTTTTAGTGTTAAGCCACCATACTATAGTACATGCTCTATGATTAAATTTTGTTGTACATATACATCTAGTTTTAGAAATGTTAAAAGCTAGTACACTGTACATAAATTCTTGATTTATATTAAAGTGATTTGGTAATCATTGGGCAAGAAAAGAAACCATGCAACAGAAAAAAGTTCGAAAGACAACAAAAGTTAAACTTTACAGTTATATACAGTATACCAGAACCTGTACAATATACTGTGAATTGTTTCGTTTTCTGGTTCTAATACTGTTATTTTTACTTGACAGGGCGGCTGGCATCCCAGACAAATACTTAGCTCAAGTGGAGAGGCAGGTCAATCAACCTCAGCATGTCTGTACTTAACTACGATTATAACCGTGGACAATCTCAGAATGTTCATATTGTGGGGGGGAGATAACTCTGATTGGCTGTAGTGTCATTCATCATCTGTGATAAATATATTTGTTTTATTTTCATTCAGGATTCATTAATTTTAAATAGGAAGACTGGATTTTGAAATTAGAAAGTGACTGGCATTTATATGTTATTGAGCAACTGTTTTCAGTGAATGTTATTTTTGTTTTGTTGAATAGTATATTCATTTATTTGTTACGTGTCACCTGATGTCGTGTTCTGATAAGAATCTGAACGTGAGACCAAGAAACATATTTAAAACCCCTCTCCATCTCAACAGTGCTAATTATCTAATATCTGCACATACAAGTTCCAGTGTGTTGTCACTGTATTTTGATATCCCTTTTAAAATCTTGGTCTAAACATGACAATGATGTATTTAATTATTTGTAAATACAATAAATCACTGTTGATATTTATATATTATATAATAAACTGATGTGAATAAATTGACTTAAATTTATTTTTATAATCTCTGTCTAATTTTATACAGAGTATACTGGAATAGAGACCTTTGAACAGGAAAATGTCATATTTAACTGAAATTATACATGGATATGAATAAAACTTTCTTCCTGTAACAAATAATAGTTTATTTATGCTCTGTAAGAGAATTTGATGCATTTCAATAGAGCCAAAATAATGTTTGGTAGGAGAATCAAATGCACTTCAATACAGAGTCAAAATAATAACATGCCATCCTTTTGCATTAGTTATTTTCCCTTCCTTGAATGCAAAGTTAAGAGGAATCTATGTTCATAAGCTGGAGCACTAGGAATTTTGTTTTGACTCCATGTGTGGGATAAAGTACTGAGGATTGCATGAGTTCCTCCAATGTCTTTATCTCTCTATCTGAATGACTATGTCAGCTCCTCTATCAATTTACTCCCTGTGGGAGGGGGACGCAACTCTGTTAGGTTCCTCGTGACGCTCTCTTTGACCTGATTGGTTTCTTCTAACTCCTCAATGAGGCGACCTGCGAGTAGCAATGGTCTTATTTGATATATTTTCATTATTGATTCAACAAACATGTTGACATGAAACTCATATAGAATGAAAACTATGTGTTATCAGATTCAAACACATACTAAAGTACACAAGTGTACGTATCGGCATTAAAATTCTTAATATCGTTATGTAAACAAAGACGCATGAGATCTGCAACATCTGTCTGGGTATTTTTTCAAACCTACTGTATTCTAGCCTGAGCTCTGGCAAGACAGACAGAAGGGCCATTCCACATTTCTGGCACCAGGCCAGGTAGAACTCCACCTTCTTTATCCCCCGGTACAGTAGCTGCTTCTCCTCCCCGGTATCAGAGGAGGCCGCCCTAGATAGCTTGATATCTGTAAGAGGAAATATATGTTATCAAAGTGGTGCTATCTCCATGAGTCCTTCTATTAACAAGAGGCACATGGGCCATAATGTAAACATGAGTCAATATGGCCCTGCTCTTCAACAGCAATTTTTTTTTTTATGATTAATCTTATGTAATGATTCTTATTATGACCCAACCCATGACTTGAACAATCTTGAAGCTACACTATCTGAGGATGCTTCCATATCCATATGACTTTCATATATCATGTCTTTGTTTTTGTGAGAATTTTAAAAGATTTGGCCCCACCCTATCCTGGGGGGGGGGACAAATTTGAATTTACAATACCTAAAGATACATGAACATTGTAGATCTAAATCCATATCATTATGACTACCAGTAATCATGGTTTTGCTGTTCTTGAGAAGAAAATATTTAGAGATTTTTTTCTGTATGTTCCTATGTAAAACTTTGATCTGCCATTGTGACTGCACTTAACTTGACGGCCATTTTTGAATAAACTTAAGTTTTACACTTTAAAAGTTACAGGTAAATTCCAACTAGTGGTACTGAAAAGAATATTTTTATAAGATACCACCAAATTTTTACTAAGCCTTTTATTTTATCCCATTGAAAGATGACATGGCCTTTCAATTGAACAAAATTGAATTTCCTTTACCCAAGAATGCTTTGAAGCAAGTTTGGTTGAAATTGTCACAGTGGTTCTGAAGAAGAATCGGAAATTAGAAAATAAGAAAACGTTACAGTCAGCCAAATTCCACTCAAAGATAATTGCACGTTATAATAATTAACAACCAGATCATTTGATCAGGTCTGAGTGCTGCATGATATGTTACCTTTCTTGTACTGACTGTGACATTTCTTTAGAAGCTTTAAGATATCTGAAATGGCCGCCATAACAAATCTTTGATCCTCCCCTCCACCTGGACCTTGTAGAATCTTGACAACATCGTCCACCAGACCGATCAAAAAATCCTGGGATTGCTGACATTCCCTCTACAAGAAACAAAACAATGTAGTTCAACTTTATAAATTATTCTTCTAAAAAAAGATAAATTTACCCAAATAAACTTGAAAATATTTATGTTCGCTTACAACTTATGACTTTTCATAATGAAATTGTCATTGTTAGATGTTATATGAAGAGGGAATTCATCTGATGGAATCTTATTGATACTCACATTAGCCATACAGAGCTGTACTGCTTCACTAGGACTACTACAGACAGAATTATTGGTCAGCACATCACTGGCATTCACCAGTTTCTGAAAGTCGGTATTTAATTAATCAGGTTAAAAATTTCCAAGCAAAGATTTATTAAACATCACAAATTAATTGTACATATATGTACATAATATGGGAAAATGTATGGATATCAAATTTCAAATGCAAAATGTTATGCTCAAAGTTATTTCAAGTAATGTGAAAAAATATGGGGAAAATTCGTATCAGTTTAAAGGAGTTTTTTTCTAGTTACCATGTATATTCTTATATTCATTTTATCAAGTAAAAATGTTATTTTTAGCGTAAAGGTCACAGTGAAGGTCACAAGGTCATTAATCTTGATGTCATTTGAAAGATCTTGATTAGTAGAATACGCATACCAAATATGAAGTCTCTATCTTTCATGGTTCAAAAGTTATGGTGAAGGTTCAAAAAAGCTATTTTTAGCATATAAGACACAGTCAAGGTCACAAGGTCAAATGAAAGATCTTGATTAGTGAAATATTTACCAAATATGAAGTCTCATCTTCCACGGTTCAAAAGTTATGGTGAAGGTAAAAAAAAAAGAGCTTTTTTTATATTCATCACAAGGTTTACCTTGGTGTCATGTGAAAGCTTCAAGTGGAAACTTTACTTTTACCAAAGGAAAGTTTGCAAAAAAAACCCTCTATTTTTAGCATATAGGTCACAGTGTCACAATGAAAGAAATTGCATACCAAATATGTCATGGTTCAAAAGTTATGGCAAAGGTTAAAGTTTACTGACAAACAGACAGACAGGACAAAAACAATATACGCCTCGGATCTTTCGATCCGGGCGCATAAAAACTTTACACCAAGAAATGGAAACATGCAATAAATTGAGTCATCTTACGAGAGCGGCTTCCTGCGGGCAGTCCCAGTGTGTACCGTTATACAGGCGACAGACAAACACATAGGCATACAGGACATTCACTATGTTGTTCCTGATGTCAGCTGATGGCTTGGATTTCTAAGGAAGATAAACAAAATCATAATCTCTTCTCTTCTTTTTACATCTTTATTCTAATAAAACAAATTATGCATGTATGATTATATCCATGAAGATAAACAGAGATATACTGTGATTTAAGAAAGTTCAGAAAGATTGACAAGCATCTGCAGGCAAATTGAAATTCTGAGCAGACCATGCAGAGAGCAAATAAAAGTTTCTGTTAACCTGTGTTTTCCTAAAAAAGAGATTGTTGTTCTATGAGAGCTTTTTCCATGTTTCACTGATATGCATTAAATCTGATACCCCGATCACTGCATCAAACCTGAATCCCTGCCTTAGTACCTTACCGTAAGTAGTTTAGAGATGTCTGGTATTTTCTGTATCACTGCTGGAATTTGAGTTTCCTTAACACTGTCTACTTCACTTATCTTCTCCTCCTACAGAAAGCAAACAACTGAACATTGTAAACATGAAAAGTAAAATTTAAAGCAAATGAATTTTAGAAAGAAACAAGATGTGTTTGTGAAACACTATGCCCCCGATGGTAACACAACTCTGGAGTGGGGCGTAGACTGAGGTGGTATACACTTACCCTTGACAGCACAATTGTTATGGGCTAGGTTAAAGTTAAAAACAGACAGATAAACATACATGTACAGACATGACAAAAACAATATACCCTGTGATCTTTCGATCTGAGGGCATAAAATGTAAGCTCATTCCAAATTCAAAACTGGCCCCAAATTAAATCATTTGATCATTATCTTTTTGATTTGTAGCAAACACACTATCAAATCTTGCCTTCAAGTATGCTAACCTACTGTCTCCTGTTTTTACATACTGTATACAGGGTTATTTTCGCCCCGTGTTATTTTCGCCTTTTTGCACTTGCAAACAGTTTTGCCCCATTTTAAATTCACCCAATCATAGTTCAGTTTAAGAAATTATGCTGTGTAATTTCAATTCGCTCCGTCTTAAAATCGCCCATTCAAGAAGAGGGCGAAAGGGGTATACCCCCTGGATACAGTATATGTATAAATGTTATACAGTTTAAATTCAGTTACAGAGTAGCTACTTTAAAAGTTGTACACTTTGCTGAAATTATATAAGGTTAGTAAACTGACTACAATTCCATATACATTTATAAACAGAATAATGTAGAATTCAAGATGCTAAAAATACCTTGACATTCCACCATGGAGTCCAAATTTCCACAAGGTTACCAAGGTGACCATCCTTGACCATTTTATTGAACTGTGCCTTCTCTTGGTCAGTCAGTCTGTTCCAGATCTGGTCTGTGTCTGTATCTGTAATTAAAGACTTAGGTTTTATGGTCAAGCTTAAATATGATTGCTATAATAAACATAATGAAGAAAGTATGTTATAAATATTCATTTTTTAAAGAATATCTTAAAAGAAGCTGATACAGCAAGAAGTACAGGGTGTTACCTAAATTAAGTCCTGTCAGGCGCTCAGAGAGTTCCTCACACTCCTCCACCTCTAAAACAGAAAACTACTTACATGTATAATAGTGTGACAAACTGTACTATTACTTTTCAATAAATTCATTGGAAGTTTTGAATCACTGTAGCAAAGGCTTCTCTGTTTTCGTTTTAAGAACTTGAATAGAATCTGACTTTTTTAAAAAAAAAATGTATACCAACAATATCAACTACATAATCTTTACCAACCATGAATTATTTTTTAAATCTTTGTCACAAGTTTTATTTATGAAAATATCCTTTTACTACTACTGGATTTTCTATATCACTTTAACATCATGAAGGATAGATAAGGCCATCCTTAAAAAAATGTTTGTTTGGAATTGCCGCCTGAAGGTTTTCAGACACAGGAGGGAGGGAGGGAAATTATTTTTTTTTTTTTAATTTAGAAAAAATTGAATTTTTTGATAAAAATCTCAGTAAACAGTAAATACATTTTTTCTGACTTTAAAAAAATATCTACAACCAACAACAAAAAACCCACATAGTTTTACATAGATTTCTACACTATATTTCAGTGTTTTGAATTGTATGGTGCATGTGATACAATGTAATGGGCAAAAAAAAAATGATTAAATAAAAAAAAAATCTTTCTACTTTTGATCTGACAATAAAATTTTTTCAGGAGGGGGCATTTCAATGAGGTGGGAGGCAATTCCAAACAAACTATAATTTTATTTTGGCCTAACATATTATTACAGACTATTGGAAATCCTCCGTGTGACACTCTGACCTTTACAATTTATCTCTGAGAGGGTTACAAACACTGATTCGGAAGTGAATGCCTTCAAATCTCTTCATAATTTTGCTATGTCTTTTTTAATAATATGAATTTTTACATGTTTGCTCTTTATGCATATTTCTAATGGTTTTAATTGCTAGATAGCATGTGAGGATATTAAACTATTTGTTTTTTCTGGAATACTTAAGGAATGAAGCTTATTTCAACTTATGTTATCCGATATAACATAACTTGGGGTAGTTTACGCTCTATAAATTAGTGTAAACTGTCCCAATTTAAGTTTTGTTATATCGGATAACATAAGTTGAAATTAGCTTCATTTCTTATAATTTAATTTCAGTGTAGACAATGAGACAATATTTCCTCCGGAAAAAGGCTTCAAATTGAGCAATATTTTAAAAGTAACGTCAAGCGGAGTAATACGTTTTTGACGTAACTCATTGTGACGTAGGCAAGTTATGTTATACAAAATGTTAAATGTTCCTCTGAATGATTCAGCCAATGAAATTGCTAGATACAAGTGAAATTAAATTATTGTAATATGTGAAGAATAAGGTATATGTTAATTGATTACATTACCCAATTCATTATCTGCATCTTCTTTTTCTAATCGGTCAAGCATTTCCAACATTTTTTGTTTTTCTTCAGAGCTGCAAAAATCATACAAATATTTGATCAAGATATCCAAATCTATTGTTAAACTATGTTCCCCTTTTAAGGCCTCTATTCTCCCCTTTTAAGGCCGAATTCTACCCTTGGGGCCATGATCTGATCAATCTAGTCGACCAAAACTCAGAAAGCTTTGAAATAAGCTTAATCTTATCTGGTCCAGTGCTTCTCAAGAGAAATTTTTAAATAACCTGTGCCCCAATACTGCTTTTCTTTCTGTACACTGTCACTTGCCAGTTGGATCAAATTGAGAGACAAAATATAAACATGATAAAACAAGGAAATTCAAAGAATTGTGGTCCCCCGCTTTCAGTGTCTTTGTGGGTGAGATGTCAAATATGAACGCCATATCATGTGTCATTTAGAAATTATAGCCAAAGTCGATTTTTTTTTTAAATTAAGTCAATCGTGAAGGCCAAAGCATATGAAAGCCCCATCTCCTCTCAGTCAAAAGTTAAAAGGAACAAAATGCATTTGTGAAACACTGATGACACCGTATGGCAACAAAGCGAAGATTAAACTTTTCTTAAAAACACATTAAATACCGGTATTTTGGTACCCAAATTTTAAAAAGTAGGTCAAACTCAAAGATCAAGGTAAAAGGGTCAAAGTTCTTGGTATCCAATGAAAGGTCTTCTCACATGGATTACTTATGTAGAGTATGAAACCCCTAGCCCTTACCATTCAAAAGTTATGGCCAAGGTTAAAGTTTTTGAAAAATGGGTCAAACTCCAAGGTCAAGTTCAGAAGCCAAAGTTCTTGGGTATCCAATGAAAGAACTTCTCACAAGGATTACATGTGAAGTATGAAAGCCATATCCCTTACTGTTTTAGAGTTATGGCCAAGGTTAAAAATTTTCATAAGTACGGAAATCTCCAAGGCCAAGGTGAAAAGGTCAAAGTTGTTGATATCCCATGAAAGGTCTTACCACAAAGAATACATATGTGAAATATAAAAGCCCTGGTACATGTATCTACTGTTCAAAAGTTATTGCCAAAGTAAAAATTTAATTTTTTTGTGTAAACAGTCAGGGGTGTGATTGAAATCCATCATTTTTAAAAATGATGATTTTCAGTCATTAAATTGATTTTTAATAATGATGGAAATTCATCATTTTTTAGTAAAATGATGAAAAACAGTCATTTCTATTTTGAAATTTATTTTAGAAATAGAGTTATCTCTGATATTAAAAATGACTGTTTTTCATCATTTTTTATCAAGTTGTTAGGTCAGGGCACTTAATTATCTCATTAGTTTTACGGGGCGCACTAAATTATTTTGGTGTCAATTACTTGTCAAGATGTTTCTCTACACAAGGGTCTATGGCAGGATAGTGTACTATATCTAATTACTGTAGTAAATGGGATGGGAAAATTGACTTGAGAATGGAAATATGATGAAAAGACGTCATATTTACAAAAATCAGAAAATTGTGTACATTATATACTTAGAAGAAATGACCATTATCCATCATTTTCAAAAATGACTGATTTCAGTACCACCCCTGACTGGTAAAAGTGGGTCAAACTCCAAGGTCAAGGTCATAAGGCCAAATTTGGTGGTATCCAAAGAAAGGTCTTGTCACAATTAAGGAATACACATGCGAAATATGAAAGTCATAGCTCCACTAAATCAAAAGTTATGGGCAAGGTTAAAGTTTTTGTGACGGACGGAGAGACTGACAGACAGACGAATGAGATTTAATGTCCACTAGCTTTCGCGAAAGTGGGGGACAAAAATGTGGATATCTTCTTTATTCATAATGTGAAAGTTAATTAAGGTTATTATCAGCAATGTAGTATTCCTTCAGAATCCTTCTAAATTACAAGGAAATCCATACACCACTTCTATAGAGAGTTGTACGGACAGATTATTCGTTTCAGAAAAATGACATTAGAATCAGATAGAGACTATCAAACCAAGGAAAGGAAAATGTCAGATATTTCAAACAAACATTGGTTACTTGGTCAGATAGAGACTATGGAGTATTACCTTACATCCTCATTCTCTAAAGCCTCCATACAGCAGTCTTTATAGAAAGCCTCGGAGCAATCCGTGTGTAGTTCATCTCTGTAACACGTCAGTCCACAGTATCTGACATTACAGCGAGGGCATGTGTACTTCACTTCATCTTTCTTGCATCTTAAACATGTTATAAAAAGAGTCAATTTTTAAAAATGAATTTATTTCAATTGTGTGAAATTTTCCAAATAAAAATACTCTCAAAATTCAATTAAATTTTTTGTGATTTTTTTTTAAAAATGTTTGAAATGTAAACAGGTAAGTAAAATTTCAATTTTAATCTTTACAGAAACTTTTCCTAGTCGGTAAAAGAGTTTTAAAAATCATGTTCTTTGTAATGTGTATAATACGACTATAAATAAAATTTACTTACTTACTTTCTTCTTCACTAAACTACTTACAGACATCTAACGTAACTAACAGACTTAAAGATAACGTGTCTGACATTACTGATTAGTGATTACTCACTATTAGTATGTAGCTAAAACATGACAACATACCTGTCAACTCTCCCGAATTTATCGGGAGTCTACCGATTTTTAACCATCCCTACCGACTGTCTAACGATTTTTTTTTAAACTGCCGTTTCTACCAATTTTGAAAAATTCCGGATTTTTTACCTACTTGGGTTCGTAAAATACCGACTAGTCAACACAAAAATGGAGGCCATGCAGTGTTTATATCGGTAGCTAATCTGTTTATTGCCACTGATAACAGGTAATCAACAAGGTGTCAACTATGCTAGCAGATGTAATTGCAGTTGTAATTGCTCCTTATTCTCATTAAAAGTGTATATTATCAAAGACAGAGATGCCAGATGTGGAAATTTTTACAGAACATGACGGTAAAGAACGATATGGAAGTACTTGATACTTTGCTGCAAATAAGTTTACAAGTGCCTAAGACAAAACTATTATTCCATAAACAATACAGTGATCAGGAAAGGTGTGGCTACAGTACTCTATTATTAATTTAACAGGAGAGGGAACAAATTTCATGGAAGCTAACATAAATGTTCAGAGTCAGCTGAAGATTTCCCAACAGATTTTGAGATTCGATGACTTAGTAAATCCTGCATCAACATATAACAGCCCCTGAAACTACAGAGCAACAAGACAGTGTCTTTAGAAGACTTCTTTAAATTTACAAAGCTAAACAGGGTAATGCATTTCTAAATTGAAATATAAAATAAGCACATTAGAACATTACTAAAATAAAGTATATTTAAAAATTTCGATATATGTTATGAGATTAAAAGAAAAAAAATACAGGGTATTTCATTCATACTATATTACACATTATTTTAAGAATGTAAGCATGAAGTTTTGACAATTATTTCAATTTCAGATCTTTAAATCAAGGATACAACTCATGTCCCTTAGACTTAGTGAGAAAAATCCATTCATCCATCTATTAAAAGCTTGAAACTCAAGACTGTCTGCAGAACTTTATTAATTTTTCTAATTGCCAAGTTAAACTACAGCATTTGCCATGAATTTTATTTAAATGATGCTCTTATGGACTGGCAGAATAGATAGTGAACATAAAATTTTATAATTTCAAAATTAATTCACATTGTACAAGTTTCTAAACAATGTATGAATAAACAGTAAATTTTATGAATTAATGATGGTGTTAATATTAATATTAATAAAGTTTTATCTTGTTGTTTATTTTTGTTCTATGAAACAGTGAAACGCGCGATGACTTTTTGTATTTGCAAAAGGTCGTCGCGCGTTTTCTCCCCCGAAAAATTTTGGCCATGTTGACAGGTATGTGACAATGATTTCTAAAACTATTTCAAGAACAATAGTTCTTTAAAATGATATAACTCACATTTCACACATACTCTTTCTCTCCATCTTTGAAAATACTATTACTATTTAAAAACGTTCAGAAAACGATCCTCAACCGTCAACGACAACATTCCAGGACGAGAAATCAAAGCGAAAGTGAAAGTAAATAATTGTCAATTTGCACAGCGTATTATTCGATTATTCTAAATAGCCACTCGTTCCAAACAATTTCGAGAAACATTTCCAAACCAGTAAATCTGTTTAGAAGAAAAAAAAATGATATTCAGAAAAACGCATAGATCCAACAAAATTGGTCGTCAGGAATAATGCCTTTGATCACAAGCACCTGACGAATGGATGGTGTACTGTGGTAATTTGGTATATACCTGGCCAATCTCTAAATCATCTTATCACCCGATATCGAAATGTAAGAATGATAGACTAGGAAATCATGTATTTTTGATAAGTTTTTGTGTCTAATAAAAATTCTCAGTAGCTAGGGCCAGTAGGGGGTGGGATACACGTACCATCCGTGTGCCAGGTGCCTGTGCCTTCGATAATCTTGAATGTAATATAAGGAGATAACGAACAGAATTTAAAGCCCAGAAGTCCATTTAACATTACAAATTAGGACCAGAGTAAACACGGACCTCCAAAACATCAGTGGTGGAATCAGATGCCATGGAGGAGTGAGCAGTCCCTGCCGATTAGACACTCGATCCCGCCAAGTGCTCCTTGCTTGTCACGATTGGGAAAAAACGGAAAAAGTGCATAAATAATGGCTTTGCCAATAGGCTAGTATGAAAAAGGCCAGTCAGCATTTGAATTCATAATAAATTATATTTGCTGACACGATAATTTATTATTTCGACTATATAGATACGAAATATAATGTCTTTAAACTAGGCGCTGATTTTCTTGTTTTAGCAAATTGTTTGACAAAAACTTACTAGCTTAGTTTTAGAAATTTGTCATGTTGTAAATTTTGAATTTACCGGGTGGCAGGAAATACAAAGTCATGTTGTAAATTTAAAATTTGACGGCTTAAGTCTAAGTCTGTTTGAAGATCCTCGGACCTGGCGTAGAACATTTACTGGAAACCGCTTAGTATCTTTGATTTGTAAGGATTTTTGTGAAGTTTTGGAATCCAATATAGATATTGTAATTCAAACAAATTCATTCTGAAGAAAATTCCTTATTTCCATCAACTGACATAGGTAAATTGTAATGCAAGAGAACAAACAAGAGTATGTGACAGCAATTAATCACATTAATTTATACTGGTATCGATAAAGATACACTCCATCAATTATGATTTGGATCAAAAGTTTTTTACACTTGGATTTTCTTGAAGAGGGCATTCGGAACTGAATGATCCTTGGACAATGCAGATCCCAATTAACCAGAAATTACATACTAGTATATACTTTTATTAACAAATGGAAAAAGTGCATCTTAGGATGCATCCACTATGCAGATAGACTTGGAATGCATATTTCCGTTATGTTTTGGATAGTGCACATGACATGTTTTTTTCTATGTGAGTGTATAAGATTACAAGTTGAAAGTATCTTCCATTCTCAAGTACAACAGTTACTGTCCAAAACTATCGGTTATCTCATAAATTTTTTATAAAGCTAATTCTCTAGGAATGCAAATGTTGACAATCGAGTCCCAAAAACAGTTGGAGTCGGTAGGACAAGTGACGGAGTTTAATAGAAGACATTCGGCTAGCTGGCGCGCTAGAATCCTCTGCTTGTTCGTCGCCATTCTGATGACGTCATCCTTCAGTGCCTGTTTCTCTGTCTCACACTTCGCTTCTGCTTCCTCGCTTGCTGTTTGCATTTCTTGTTGACAAACACGTGTACACACATTGATTGCTGAAACAATAAAAAAAAATGCCAAGTCAACAAAACTGAGTGAAAAAAAAGGGTGGGATTGGATATATATTATTTTGTACCTTAATTCATGGAAACCATTGGAAATATACATAGAACCCTTTTAATTGTAGGAAACCTTTTAACGGCAAGGTAGAATGCACAATAATATTATAAAAACCTTTTCAATACACAAGGAACCCATCATGTAAATTTCTTGGATTTCTGAAATTTACATGTGTATTCCATTTTTCCTGTTGTTATATATAGGACTATTACAGCTTAGTTTGGACTTTCAGTAAGGCGTGGCATTCTCTTACCTCAGCTTCTGAAATTGACACAGCTTTTCTTCACTGTTGAAATATACATAGGATAGAAATTCGGCCGAATGTCAACTGATGTAGTAAATAGCCAATTAAAAGTTCTCTCACGGCACAGAGGTGGGATATCAGTTGTCTCATCATTGTCAACAACACTTTAAACTTCCTAGCTGATGTTCCTGATGTTATTAATTTCTTAACCAATGAGAATCTACTAGTACTCGCCATTACGTAGCACCGAGAGTGCCACGCCCTACTGAAAGTCCAAACTAAGGTGAGAATCGTCCTACGATTGTCTATGTTCAATTCTTCATTACATCGGGAATTTATATACATGGCGAGTTATTTATATCCTATAATAATCATTGCTGTGTGATAAGAGCTGTGCATGATATGATTATTACTTATATATATATTCGTTTGATGAACATGATGAAGTTACTTCTATAAAATATAAATGTACAAATTCAAACAACCGAGAGGGCAATTTCTGGCTTTTGTATAGACAACAAAATCAATGAATTTATACCAAAGCGCGTCTCCTATCAAATACAACTTAAATTAGATTTCATATACATTTGAAGAAAAAAAAGTCCTTTTTTAAAAAAGTTTTAAGTAAGAATACCAAAAAAAAAAAAAAGACCACTTCCTATGGCCTTCAACTCTGTTTTCAGATATGATATATTGACGACGTGTTATCAGTTTACAATTTACATGAAGTTACCTTTATGAATATGTCGATTCGATTATCCACGTAAATTTGAAACCAAAGATACCACAGAATCTGCAACATCCGTTTCATATTTAAATGTACTGACATAAGACAGCCACGTAGCATCGTTTTTAAAAGTGGGGAGGGTGGCAGCCAGTGAAATTTTTTTTACTAACCTGAAAAAGTTTACAGGCAAAAACTACGAAAGCCCAATGAGCTCATTTTCGTAGGTAAGAAAAATATTTTTTTTCGCGAATAAAAGTGTAACTTTCGCGATATTACGCGAAACTTTCGCGAATAAACGCGTAAATTTCGCGTTATAACGCGAAACTTTCGCGAATAAGCGCGTATTTTTCGCGATATATTGCGAAACTTTCGCGTTATAACGCGTAACTTTCGCGTATTAACGCGAAACGTTCGCGTTATAACGCGTAACTTTCGCGAATAAGCGCGTAACTTTCGCGTTATAACGCGAAACTTTCGCGAATAAGCGCATAATTTTCGCGATATAACGCGAAACTTTCGCGTTATAACGCGTAACTTTCGCGTTTTAACGCGAAACTTTCGCGTTATAACGCGAAAGAATATGATGCGAGATGGGATATATTAGTCATCAGAATAATTTATTTTATTTTAAAACCTTACTATTGAATTTTAATTTTGAAAATATTCAAATAAACAAAAAACTCCATGCTGAAGTTCAGGGATGAAAAAAAAATTGAAAATTAAAAAAAAAAATGTCAAACTTTAAGTAAAAAGTACAGCCAAATATTTGAGAGTCCAAAGACAGATTTTTTTCTATAATGTAGACAGACATGTTGTCTAATAATTTGTATGAGATTGAGTTGATTCTAAGCGTCACTTTCTGAGTTGTAGGTTTTTGAAAAGTGAATATTTTTATCAGTTTTCAAAAATCTGGAAATATGCCAGATTTGTGACCTTTTTGCACTTAAACGGGGACACAGTTTGTGATTATAAAAATTTTCTGAAACAAGTGTATCTTGTTACTTTCAACTATATATGGATATTTTATATCATTATTAAATAAAATGCTGAATTTTTTAATATAAAATCCTATAAAATTCCTGTTTTCACCCTGTGTAAGGACCAAGAATTCTATTTTAAGTAACAGAGTCGATTTACCCCCTTAAGTGAGACCACACTGAAAAAAAAATTGTGGCAAAATATTTCATATTATAGAAGAAATTTACACACAAAATATGAAGTTGATCCCATAACCTTTTGCACGGTTTCTCGTAGACATGCTCTTAAAAAAATGAATTTAACTTTCTTGTACATGTTTTTCAATTGTTAAATTCTTTAGACTGATTATTTCTTAAGGAAAATCTCCACTTGACATTTTTTTCTAGCTGATTTTTAATCATGAACATTTACTACAACGGTACCACTAGTAAATTAAGCAATCAACCATTTTGGACAAAAAATTATACACTGTAGAAACATAAATTAAAAGTGAATGAACAATGTATAATTTCATTGTCTCCAATATTTTTATATTGGGTTATAGAGAAGTTAGTGGACTAGCCATAAATAAAAACTATGAAGTTATACAGCAGAGTTTGTACACTTTGAATTGTCAATGTTTTCGTAAGCAATGGAATGACAACGTGATGCAACCTCAAAATAGGATATCGAATTTCCACAGTGACTCCAACGGAGACAAATAGAAATCTGCTATCCAATTTTCACAAATGCGGTGGGACACAATTGACAAATTTACCTCATTTTGTCAATTTTCTGAGATCTTGATCTCTATAAAATAAAATTATTTCAAATTCTCTAGAGAGTGCATAAGAAAAACGGAAAGGGGTGATTTTCCCCGAAATTAATTCTCTTGAAGTTTCTTTTGGAAAACTCACGTAAACTTTGAATTGTTTGAACAGCGTTCAGAAAGACAAATTGTGACGGTAACGATGGATTCAATAGCAAGAAAGCTTAAAATTTAACTTGTGATAGTCCAAGATCAAAATAGCCGTTTGCTTAACATTGTATTGAATAAAATTAATGACAAAATCAAAAGAACATTGAGACTAAAGCAAATGTCTGGTTATACAGCAAAAGTTTCGCGTTATAACGCGAAAGTTTCGCGCATATCGCGAAAGTTTCGCGAAAGTTTCGCGTAATAACGCGATAGTAACGCGTTTATTCGCGAAAGTTTCGCGTTATAACGCGAACGTTACGCGTTATATCGCGAAAGTTTCGCGTTATAACGCGAAAGTTACGCGGTTATTCGCGAAAGTTTCGCGTTATAACGCGAAAAAATTATTTTTCTTACCTACGAAAATGAGCTCATTGGGCTTTCGTTAAAAAAAAATTGCCCAGTGTCGAAAATCATATTTCGTGGGGGTGGGGTTGGGGGGGGGGGGTTGTAACAAGCCAACTTTTTCGATGCCAACTTCTTTCAGTAACAATTCTTGGGACCTACAATGCTACATTTTCATTACATCACAAAAAGTTGGGTGGACCAACTAGTCTTTTAATTAATATTTCCTACAGTATATGTAATGTTGGGAAAAAGTGCCCCCCCCCCCCTTCTTCCTGTTGCTACGTGCCTGCAAGAGGATTAAGTCTAACGAACAACAAAACTTTATGATACGAAATGTGAAGACTTCAGCTTTTTCAGTCATCAATTTTCCACATCCTCCAGTAATATACCGTTATCACCTGCATAGTGTGTTTACTTTTCAAACTAATTAATTAATCAAACTAACTTATTAAACACTCAAGATCATTCTCTGAATATATTCAATTTTTAATTGACAAGCTACTGACAGATATGTTAATTTTACAGGGATTTCATTAATCTTATTATAATTAGCATCTTGTAAATACTCATCCTAACGACTTTGTTATAGCATATAATTCCCTATAATTGGGCCGAATTTTGGTTGACGTCTTTCATATCAATTTTAATGCAGTTGTTTAAATACTAAATTTGACTAAAGAGTGTTTCTTCTATGAACACTACTACTGTTATTCTAACTAAAATTTTAATTCGTACGACCCCGCGATAGCTCCTTTACCATCGAATAAAATTTAATTTGAAAGGCTTTAGTTACATAGAGCCATTTTGACCTTGAACCTTATAGATTTTGACATCTTATGAATTAAAGAACTGCGAACGATAGTATTGTTCTCCCGCCTACTAGTACCTCAAAGTCAATTTTCAAAAGTTAATTAATACATTTGAATGATTTCTCATTTTATACAGTGTATATACATGTATATTTTTCATGAATTTTCATAAAACAACTTACCAAACTTATTTGGGAAAACTAAGGGAAAATACTCTATAACTTTCGTAAAACTTTTTTTTTTGTTTTTCACTATAAAAATGAACGGAAAAGGGGAAATATTTCAAAAACATCCCCCCGCCCCCTGTGAAACAAAAATTCCTTTTAACAGGAAATATAGACTGTCAATTTACAAATTCATACCAAAGCTTTTGTGTTTCACGGGGGGGACATATGTTTAAACACACACACACAATCACACACACACACACACCCTCACACACACACACACACACACACAATTATGTTTTTTTTTCCTCACATATTTCAACATATATGTTTGATTTATTTGCGTTTAACATAAGAAAAGATATAAGCAACATTTAATCATATCCAAGACTATTTCAAATGTTAAAATAATAAACAAATTTCCATTAAACTTTCATGTGATTTTACGGCCAATTTGCCATTAATAGTGAATTAAATGGGTGCAAAATGTAGGCGGGAATCGAGAGTTAGTGTGCGTAGTTCTTTATGTTTTGTTTCCTGGAATACTCACAAATATCACGTGAGAATAGCATGCACCGTAACAACGAATATACCAATTTCAACTACACGTGTACATTTATTATGACAGTTTCAATATAAAACCACGTCGGACAGAATACATTGATCAGAAAAACCTTACATAAAGATACAAAACAATTTTAAGCAAAATATTTGTTGCTGGGACATGATATACAATTGCAAAAGACCAATAAATTATATTTGTTGCTTGGATATGATATACAAAGGACCAATATATTATTCGTACCCTCAGTTTTTGTGTACACACTTGTACAAGTATATGTAACCAACAAGGATAAATTTGCTTTGGATATTGATTTCTTTCAGAAATGTAACTATTAGTAATTAAGCTTTATCTCTACACGAGATTCTAATTAATACATACCTTGAGTTTCAAAGTCAAACATAACTAAAGAAAGAATTAAAATCGAAATTGATCCAAGATGCATGGCGGAAAAATATACCTAGTACAATGATATAATGAGTTTTGTTTAACGTTATAATTTTTTTTACAATATACATATACGTATATGTAATTTTGCGAAAAGCACAGAATGTTACAATTCGCATTATAAAATATTTTGTAAGTAATCAAGTTGTTATTTTAAAGGCAATTTGATAACCTTTACAGAATGCACGATGATATGGTTTCTGTTAGGTCAGACAAATCTGCTCTGCATTGAAGTACTATAATTTTGAGGGACGCAGGCACGGATACAAACATGTGCTCTCACTGTTCCAAACATATTTAGGGAGAAATTGATTTGTATATAACATATATATTTTTTGTATACTTACATACATATGTATGTAGTAGACCATATGTATGTTTGTTATACTTTGGCAATTTTACAAAATGTTGCATTAGGAGAGGACTATCTAAGTTACTGAACTTGTGTCCGATCCTTTTGACTTTGTCAATAAAATATGTTCAATTCATACTTTTTTTTGCAAACATTCTCCACACGACTGTGTCCTAAGTTCTTTCAGCGTATTTGACTCAATTTTGCAAAATGCTTTTTTTAAAAACAATTGTTATAGTTGCACTATATCCAGTGATTTAAGAGAACTTGACACCAAGTTATAATTTTTTTCCTTTTTCAAAATTTTAATAACATACTATGACAGATACAAATAATTATTTTGTAGCTGTGTAATCTTCTATGTTAAAAGGACCATACGCACGCTAACTCGATATTCCCGCCTACATTTTGTACACATTTAATTTAAAATTACATGTAACTGCAATTTATGCATAAAATCTTTGTTCAATACAAGGAACAGTCCAATGGTAATTGATTAATTATTTAATAACCAGCGCTCAAAAGTAAATTATCCATAATTATAGCTCTTGAAAAAAAAGGGGGGGGGGTTAGAGAATATTTTCCATGTTGAAATCGGACTTTCAAGCATCACCTTATTTGAAATAGTCTTGAATATAATTACTAGTAAATGTTCCTTATATCTTTTCTTATGTTTAAAAATCATTCCAATATGTTAACTTTTGAAAATTGACTTGGAGGTAGGCGGAAGAACAATTCTATCGTTCGCAATTCTTCCTTGATGTGGATTTAAACGGTGAAAATATTTAAACAAATCATTAACTCATTAATTCAAATCATTAATCATTAAAATAAACTGGTTCTGTTAACGTTTACCTTAACGAGGCTCAATCTAGTTATCTATTGCGAAAATGAATCGGCAAATATGATTGAATTGAACAAACACAAAATTAGTATATCTAAAATACTTTGTAAGTTGCAGTAGGTATATATACTGTTGAAAAAAAATTATTATTGTATTATACTTCTCAAAATGAAATACTTCTTGCATTTTTATAAAAATGACATTTATGGAGATAACGATCAGTATTCAAACCCAAAAGTCCATTTAACAATACTATATAGGAGCAGAGTAAACACGGACCTCCAAAACATGAGAGATGGGATCAGGTGCCATGGAGGAGTGAGCATCCCCTGCCAATCGGTCACACCCGCTGTGTGTTCTTTGTCATGATCGGGAAATAACGGAAAAATCTGTCGACAATTCAGTTTGAATATATTGGCTTTACAATTAGTATGAAAAACTTCAGTCAGGATTTGAATAATTGATAAATTATATTTGCTGACTAGGTCATTGTATCGACCATAAAACATAAATTACAGTGTTGAGTTTTCTGAAAGTGACGGATTAAGGGTAGTAACATACTGGGTAAGTGGGTTAGCGATAGATGTATCTCATATTTGTATCACAGTGGATTCGATGATCACTTTGGACACCTGATATGAGATTATGAAGTTTTATATTCAAAATAGCTCTACTCCAGGACAAACATATATAGAACTTAATCCATGAACAGCTGTCCTACATGTATCTCAATAAATGAAAAGGAAATATAAAAGTGACTATTTTACTAGTCAAACAATTGCAGCTTTTACAAAGCTAATTCCTTGGGAATGCATGTTTCGATGAACGAATCCCAGAAACATTTGACGTCAGCAGAACAGGTGCCCGAGCTCGGCTTCTTCAGACAGTCAGATAACTGGCGGGCCAGTATTCTCAACTGATTTGACGATTGTCTGTTGAAATCAGCCCTCAGTGCTTCCTTCTCCGTCTCGCATCTTCTGGTAGCTTCAATTATAAGTGCCTCCTTCTCTTTCGCGCACCTGCCATTAGTTTCATTAACCTTGCTTTTCGTTATAGTTCCATTTTGGTCACATTTTCGTCTTAATCTGTTTAAATCATCTATTACTGCCCGCTTCTCCTTCTCACACATTCCTCTTTCTCTGTTTTCCTTTATTGATTTATATTTCCAGTATCCACAATACCAATCCCAACAATAATATGCTGAAAATAGACATGGTATAAAGACTTTTTTTTAGATATCAGATATCATTTATCGGGATGTGAGTACTGGTATAGATTTGTGACGTGTTTAAATCCCACTATTCCATAAAACATGGAAGATAAAACATGACATTAAAAGAGACTGCTACGAGGTCAAAATTCTGTACATGTATAGAATTGCTAAGATTGATCCGATTTTGAAAAAAAGCAAACAACTAGACTAAGCAAAGCCTTGCTTCCGCATATCGTTATGAGTATTCTTATACGAGGGTTGATCCAAAAGTAATGTCACAACTTCGATAAAATTTCTCCCAGTCGACGTAACTTAAGAAAAATTTATATGATGGAAGCTATAATTATTTTAAATCAGTCCTGAAAAATTCAAATTAAAATGATTTATACTTTTCAAAATATCGAATTAAACATAAAATGCGATTATGGTAGTCGCCGCACCTAAATTACGTCATAAAACGGATATGCGCTGTCACAAACTTTTAAAAACGCCTTCCCATCGTTTTATTTAAAAAAATGATATTCAGAAAACATTCACATATTTTATTTCTTTAAAAACAATTGGCACCAATTGTACACTCTATCTGTAATTTAACCCTTCATCAAAATTCTTTGAACAATAGCATAAGACAAACTTAAAAGTGTCTCATATCACTCAAACTGCCACTAATCTCTTTTACGACAACGTCGACGCCATTGAATGTTTCCACCCGACCTCCTATCTTTCGGTACATATTATGTATTTCTGTCCCCAAATGATCATTTATTTACTTATTATCCACCCAAAATCTTTGAAACCACCTATGAACAAGTTTCTCGTTGACATTCTTTCCTCTGCGAGTTTGATTTACCATCATATCTGTTTCTACTTGTGATTTCCCGATTTTGAAGGAAAAATACAGTACAACTTGTTTCGGTGTTTTATTCCATTTCGACATTTCGTTTCTGCAATACATCAGATATAAACAATACTGTTTTATTTGATAAAAAACAATGCTGCCATTAAATTTCTATCTAAAGATTAAAAAATGTCGTAAATTTTGAATAATTGGACGATTAGACGATTTTTTAGATACTTTTTTAAATGTGTTTGTCTTTTTTCTTTCTAACAATATTAACTTTAAAACGTGACGTTTAGTTGTGACGCGGCGACACCCCCTATGTTTAATGTTTTAAACATCTATAAAATGAATTCAATTGAACGTTATTAAATGAAATTTTCAATTTTGATAAGATTTATGTTTTTGCATCTTTTCGTGCATTATATTTGATAAATATTATATAAATATTGCATGCTAGCTAGGGTAACATTGGAAATTGTCACCCCAAGAAAACCATTGTTGACCGAGGCGCTTAGGGTGACAATTTCCAATGTTACCCTAGCTAGCATGCAATATTTATTATATTATACTGAATGTTATAAAATGTTTCACAATATATATGTATCAAAGTAAAACAACTTTTTTTTAAAAAATTTCTTTCTTTAATCATGAGTCAACTGAATTCAGTTTATATAAAAGAAAATTGTGTTGAAAGAAATAAATATCACATAACATCTTGTTTTTAATTAAATAAACATCATAACAAATAACAATAACAAACAAATGGATATCTCCAAACAAACAGATATCATAGTTTGAAAGTGTATTTATCATGGAACACAACATTAAAGGATCAGTTCCAAGAAGTTCACTATTTACTTCTGGGGCAAAAAGTTGAAGTGAACCACACAGTTATTGAGAGATGGGTATACATTAATTCCCATTGAACTGACATTGGTTGGTACTGAATTTAAGTTTAAGACATTTAGTGGCTGTGGAGATTCCACTGATTTCTCTTGGTTTGTGGAAACTTCAGAAAATGTACTGTCATTAAATATAGCATCAAGTTCCTCCATAGTTATATCCTCTAATCCCATGTTTTCATTCTCTTTCTGATCATCTCGTGATCCTAGAGTCTTAATATTTCCCGTTTCATTGGATCACTGAGTCGACAAGCGTAACTTCTAATAGAAGCTTCACTTTTATGGCCTGATGCTCTCATAATGTGCCGTGCTTCTATTCCAGCATCGTCAAGAGCCGTTATTGCTGTAGCTCTAATGGAATGGTTTGTGTACATGTTGGAAAGATTTCCAAGCTTTGAAATTTCAGACATCATAGATCCCAAGGTGTTTTTTCCTATAGCTGCACGACAATACCACACTTTGTTTGACTCAAGATATGAATCCAAAGGACGCTGCCATAGAGCATCAAGCTTGGGGTGCAGTTTGTCTACATATTTCTTGAAAGATTCTACAGGACACATCACACTCCCCGGCTGTGCATACATCCTCCCTTCACCAATAGTGTCATCAGGGGTTCCATCAACACTGCAATATTTTAAGAAAATATAAGTTTATTTTTATTAGTGAAATTTCAAATGCAAAATATATATACATGTGTGCACATATATATAAATATTGATTCATAAGTGTTTACCTGTGATTTTTATCAGCCTCATCAACAGCTTGGAATACAAACTGTCGCCCACAGGAATCTGTACTTACTCTAAATGTGTCTTTTGTCATCCATCGTAAATTTTCCCTTCCCCTGCGACACATGAAGAACATAACATCGAACCACACTTTCATTTGCAAACCACATGGTGTATTTATGTTAAATACCACACTGTCAGAATTGTAAAGTTTTTTTAGATCTTCCTGAGAAATCGGAGGTTTGTGGATGACGGAGCCATAGCCCTTTTTTTCATGTCCGTAACTTTTGCCTTGAATACTTTTTTGCAGTCGTTAAATTCAGGATCATTTATATCAATCTTGCAGGTTTCTTTCAAGTATTTGGAAAGTCCATATTTAATACTTTGAAGAGAAGTTACCTTCAAACTGTCCCCGGATTTTG
Source organism: Saccostrea cuccullata (assembly GCF_032062105.1). Classification (NCBI taxonomy): domain Eukaryota; kingdom Metazoa; phylum Mollusca; class Bivalvia; order Ostreida; family Ostreidae; genus Saccostrea; species Saccostrea cuccullata. Next base: position 79,995 of record NW_026940813.1, read on the forward strand.
ATCTGATCGACACGAAAAAAAGTCTCAACTTTTCATTCAGTTGTTCCTTCGAAAAACTCTCAAACTCAGGGTTGTTTTTTTTCTCGGTTAGGAATGATCGGAATAAATTCACTGATCTTTTCACGGTTCTCTGTGTACTCTTTGAATCCTTTTCTTCAATCAAATTTTTAATATGATTTTCATCTACACTGGCGAACATTTTGATAAACTGATTTTCGGTGTGTTTTCGTTTGGTTTACCAATCTAGGTTTTTGGAAGACGCTTTATGATAACGCTCGATTCAAACGCTTAAGGTATCCGACCCATATAAGGACCAAAATTTCTAACCTTTAATATCAATTATTTGTAAAATATCCTGATATTATTTTAATGCATTTTAGAGTAGAAAGGGATTTACCAAGAGAAATTTTCAAAAATTTTATTACCTAAGCAGAAATAAGTTATTGAAGATTGCATTGAAATCTATGGAAGGAAGGAAGTTTTTTAAGATAAAAAATAAATACTTTGAATATCAAAAAATGCTGTGGTGGAAAGATGTATTTGATAATTGGGAATAGAAAAACAATTAGAAATAATTTTTTTACCAGACGGATTTTTTTAAAATTAATTTTTATTGACTTAAATCAAAGGGAGATAACTCGTCAAGGGCAGGAAAAGGTCATAAATTAGGACATGTCCCACCCTTACATTCTTATGCTGAAAGATGAAAATAAGTTCCAACTACACTGAGTATTAAGCCCATACATATCTATTACGCATTCAATTCCATTGAATCTGAGGCTAATATGGATCGGATACCTTAAATGATACCTGTCGAAAAGTATGGTGAACCGTACGCGCATACATTACGCGCAGTCACTATTTTTTTGGAATACTACCCGTTGTCAAGCAATGGTGACTGTTGCTACGCTGGAGGGCGTGGCTCCATTATTCAGCGGGGAATCGTGTATTTTAGCAAATGTTTCTTGACCAATCAGATTTAACTAATTTACATGAAAGTATAATAATATGACGCCAAACATTAAAGATATGGACACAGTGACATTACTTTTGGATCAACCCTCGTATTTGCTTGAAATTACTGCAAGATATTTCTTTAAAAATCTTTCAAAATTTGTTACTGTTTGATATAAATAAAACAAACTTAAAAACACCAAGATACATAATTATTGAAATATAAATGGGAAAAATATTTCTAGCCCAGTTGACAATTCTCTTTCATTTCTACTGTAAGCAAAAAGAGCTACCCTCTAAAGGGAGACTACTTAAACTTTTAATTCTGTTTATAACAAATGAATGCCACAATGACATAAAATGTAGATTTAAGCTTTCAGATAAAAAAAGAGAAAATTCAGACATCTTTCCCATTAACAAGATAAGTAAGAGGCTACAGTGCTACGGCCCGTTAAGTTTACTGGCTTAGTTTCACATCTGATCGTTGCAACATAAATTACACAGTATATTACTTAATGAATGAGTGAGTACATATCCTTGCCAAACAAGAATCTAGAATTTGATAGCTGCATGCTGATAAAACAATGAATATTTTAAGTACAAACAAAACTTGCCAGCATTAACTTGGTCACAACAAGAATTTAATTTGAATGGTTTTTGTTCCATTTGTCGTGGACATAACTATTATAAGCAATTCAATTTTATTATCATAGAGTGAAGCTTTCTAAATTAACCATGAAAATTATGATAAAGTTAAAAAAAATGTAGGTATGACATAAAAAACCAACCCCAAAACAAAACAAAAAAACAAACAAACAAACAAAAATAAAACAAACATGGAACACAAATCATGTGAAGTTCAGAAAGACAGTACGTATTCTTTAACATTATTTTTGCATACAATAGAATCGTGATAGACGATGTGATATATTTTAGTTACCTTCGGTCTGAAGTCCCAGCAATGTTATAGAACCCACGAGTGTACACACAAGTCTTAAATTCATGACTAGGAAAAACAGTAACACAAAGATCATTATTTTTTTTCTATCAGTTATGAGGTATGTTATGTCAAAGGCTTTTAATTTTTGCGAATCTGATATTTATCATATATTTTTATTTAAATAGAATTGTGCAAGAATTAATAAAGGCTTCTGAAATTAAAAAAATAAAATATAGTGTAAACAGAATTAAAAAAAAAATAACATGCTAAGGTATTTTTGTCAGCTCAGGTCTGGATGCGTGAAGTACAGAATGTTTCAGTACAAAATTTCTTATTAAAAATTTCTTATAATACTATATGCACCCTTTCTGGAATCCACATGCAATTTTAAAATTTATTTAAAATTTAAAAAATATTGATTTTGTATTTAAAAATCATGCATGATAAACAATTAAATTTATCGCTTAAATATCTTTCTCAGAGAGAGAGAGAGAGAGAGAGAGAGAGAGAGAGAGAGCAAACCTTAGCAGACTTAGAACCACACAAAATCAGATCTTATTCTGAACCGCTTCAGAGCCTGTAGATTGAGTTGATATCTTAATTCTACTCACTTGGCACCGTGATTTATCTGCCCGAATTAAAGGAATAGGAATCCTCTTAGTTAGACGTGCTCCAGTCTTTGAGAGGCAATCAGTCTTTGTCATAATGAGAAGCATGGTGTAATAATGATTTTTTGCAGTAATCAAAGGAAAAATAACACCAAAAAAATTCACAACTCAAAAACATTTCTAATAAATTTATATTCAAATTGCTACCCTGATGAACAGGTTTGCCAGGTTAATAGGAAAAAGTTTTGTACGATTTTGACACTATTTTAGAAATTTGGGCAAAATTTTATATATAACTAGATGCTGTCATGAGACAGTAATACCCGCACTAAGGTGTTTGCCTCTAAAACACGCTCCTACATATTGGCCGGCTTTCCAAGGAAAAAGTCAAAATAATTCTATAATTTACATAGGCGTCGGAACCGGGGGGGGGGGGGGGGGGGCTAGGGCCGGGGCTTTTTTTCCAAACATATACTTAGTATAGATATTGAACATTGCTTCATAGGTTTAGCCCCCCAACTTTCCCCAGACACATGGCAGTATAGGTAAAAAATGGGAAAAAGGTCGTGTATAGGAAAAAAATTTTTGGTACTGAAGTTCGAATTCAAACCCCCCCCCCCCCCCCCCCCCCCCCGAAATAGGATTTTCGTGTTTGGGAAATCGATGTTTTCGTTTTTTTTTTTTTGTTTGTTTTTTTTTTGTCAGGTTTTTTTTAGAAGGTATAAAAAAATTTTTTTACACCTAGCCCCCCACTTTGAATTTGCTTCCGACACCAATGATTTACATGTATTCATCAAACTGAGTATGAAATTCTCAGACCGGCCCTGTGACCTATAACTCAGAACCTCTTATATTTATTTTACATGCTTAATTCATTATATACCAGTTTGAATTCTATTAATGATGTAAATTAGATTTTGATAAATGTTTTGCTCATAATAGGACCTTTTTAAATTTATTAATCCCCCCCGTCGACACCACAATCACAAAGCACATACTGTTTGGAATAGGCTAGATGGAAAAGTTTTGTTAAAACATCGTTTGTTAAGAATTAATTTAAAATTTGTTCTTGTACTATACATGTTAACATGTAAATTTCTACATCACATCACGTTGCGTCACCCATTATCATATTTTTAGATTAAACACCATTTGGCACACCTCGGCCGATTCCCACTTCATCTGATAAGGTGACGGAATCGACGAAGGTTTGTCGAATGGAATTAGCACATGGCTGCAGTCTGGTGTGCATTGGATTAATTCATTTTGTGTTATAATTGGATTTATATTTCATGAAGTTGACGAGACAAACATGTATGGCAGTCGGTAAGTACAAGTTTAAGTATAGTGGGGAGTAAAATAAACCCAAACGATTAGGTTAAAGTTCAAAAAGGGTCAAAGATCATCGCATGCCACACTAGACGAATTTCATATTGTGAAGTTATCTGCCATTGTCGATGTGACATTCAGTTACTGCCAGTACTGGTGCGGATCCAGAATTTTTTTTCGGGAGTAGGGAGAGGGGTTCACATCTCAGTCAAAAAATTTCCAGCCCAGAATTTCCTGACAAGCAGGAGAAAAAAAACTGAAAACAAATAAACAAAATAAAAACAATGATAGTGTGGTCAATGTTTTCTCAGTTAGGGGGAGGATGTCCAAAGTCATTTTTTATTTGCTTCAGTATATAGTCTTGTTTAAATAACAAAGCAAATTCCAGGGGGGGGGGATGGGGGGGATTCCAATCTCCCTACCCACTCCCTGTCCCTGAAATAATAATCTATTTTGTGATTCCAATTAAATAGTATATTTTTTTCCATTTGACTAATTATACATATTTTGTTTCTTGTGTTTATATTATGTCTGTCTATTTGTCTGCAGAAATTATAACCTTGCCCATAAGTTTTAAGTGGGATGGGCTATACAAATGGCTTCTACTGACTACTAGTACATTTTATAGGTTTATTTCTTGTGACAATTAAGACCTTTTATTTGGGTACCATTAATTTTTACCTGAAATCGCTTGACCTAGGATACACATTTTTACAAGAAAAATACCAAACTTTAAACTTGGCCTAAATTTTGATCAATAGGTGTTAGGGTTTTCATGCTTAACATGTGTATTCATTGTGAACTGTCAACAGGTATAAATATGTTTGACCTTGACCCTAGAGTTTGAACCACTTAAAAAAAAATTAACCTTGGCAATTAACTTTTGAACAGGAATTACTAGGGATTTCTTTATTTCACATGTGCATTCCTTGTGACAAGACTTTCTTCTGATACTAACAATTTGAACCCTTTGACCTTGAACTTTGAGTTTGACATATATTTGAGAAACTTCAACTTCGCCATAGGCTTCCATACAGGGACATCAGTGTTTCACAAACACATCTTGTCTTCATTATTATTTGGTGGTGTCTCCATATGAGGGAAAAATTCCCAAGAGAGATGTATTCACAACAAACAAACAAATTACTAAAGAAAATATAAAACATGAATATGTTGGTCATGCATATCTCTGCATGAAAAAAACAGCTTTTCAAATACTGCAACCATATTCTAACCCTTTCAAAACACTCATTTGAGCTTTTCTGGTTTCCTTAACATGTAACGTCTGTCGTGACGAGTCGTCCATCTGTTTATCTGAAAACTTTTTACATTTTTAACTTCTCTAGAACCACTGGGCCAATTTTACCCAATTCATATAGAAATATGTATATTTGTATGTCAGACTGTCCATCTGTCTCAATGAATTTAACCTTGGTCATCACGGTCATATCTACTGAATATTAAACTTATGTATTAGTATTTACCTGTGAGAATGGCATGGTTTTTTATGCGCCCGGATCGATAGATCCCGGGCGTATATTGTTTTTGTCCTGTCTGTTTGTCTTTTTGTCTGTTTGTCTGTTTATCTGTTTGTCTGTCTGTCTGTTGTCAACTTTAACCTTGGCCATAACTTTTGAACAATAAGAGATAGAGACTTCATATTTGGTATGCATACTCCAGTAATAAAGTCCTTTCAAATGACATCAAGGTCAATGACCTTGTGACCTTGACTGTGACCTATATGTTAAAAATAGCTTTTTCCACTGTTTGTCATAACTTTTTAACCAAAGGAGATAGGGACTTCATATTTGGTATGCATACTCCACTAATAGAATCCTTTCAAACAACATCAAGGTCAATGATCTTGCGACCTTGACTGTGACCTATATGCTAAAAATAGCTTTTTACACTTTTTGCCATAACTTTTTAACCATAGGAGATAGGAAATTCATATTTGGTATGCATACTCCATCGATAAAGTCCTTTCAAACGACGGCAAGGTCAATGATCTTGTGATCTTGACTGTGACCTATATGCTAAAAATAGCTCTTTACACTTTTTGCCATAACTTTTGAACCATAGGAGATAGGGACTTCATATTTAGTATGCATACTCCACTGATTAAGTTCTTTCGAATGACACCATGGTCAATGACCTTGTGACCTTGACTGTGATCAATATGCTAAAAATAGATTTTTTGAACTTTGTTGCCGCCGGGCGCATAGTGTTTCACAAACAAATCTTGTTTTTTTTTACCTGTGACCTAGAAGTTTGACCTACTTGCAAAAAAATTAAATTGTTATAAATTCATCATTTTGAAAGAGAAAAGTTAGGGCATTCATATCATAATGCATGTATATTATCACCTGTGATAAGACCTTTCCAAATAAATCATGACTTTTACTCTGTGACCTTGACCTTGAAGAGGTCAAGCCTCTACTTTTCAAAAATGTTGCATTTGCTTATAACTTTTGATTGAGATGAGATATGACTCTCACATTTGACATATACATTAATTACTCATAAGAATTCAAGGTGTTTCCCAGCATGTGATGCTTTTTTTACCCCTTGACGTTGATGTTTTACATAATTTTCAAAATATTTAACTCTCCTAAAAGATGATTAGGCTTCTGAATAACATTAAGGAAGACTTCAGGGAAGACAGGGCTTTTTGCACAAAAAAACGTCATTTTTCGACCCATATTTGACCCCCCAGGGCAAAATCTTAATTCCAAAACCTTACTGCACATCTACCTGACACCACCAACCATCTCCCAACAGATGGTTAGGCTACTTTGTAAAATGTAGGAGAAGTTCAGGGAAGACGGGGCTTTTTGCATAAAAAATGTCATTTTTTGACCCCCATTTGACCCCCCAGGGCAAAATCAAAATTCCGAAACCTTACTGCACATCTACATGACGCCACCAACCATCTCTCAAAAGATGAATAGGCTGCTGAGTAAAATGTAAGAGGAGTTCAGGGAAAACGGGGCTTTTTGTATAAAAAACGTTATTTTTCCACCCCAATTTGACCCCCCGGGGCAAAATCTAAATTCAGAAACCTTACTGCATATCAACATGACACCACCAACCATCTCCCAAAAGATGATTAGGCTACTGTGTAAAATGTAGAAGGAGTTCAGGGAAGACGGGGCTTTTTGCATAAAAAACATCATTTTTCGACCCCCATTTGACCCCCCGGGGCAAAATCAAAATTCCGAATCCTTACTGCACATCTACGTGACAACACCAATCACCCCCCAAAAGATGATAAGGCTGCTGAGTAAAATGTAAGAGGAGTTCAGGGAAGATGGGGCTTTTTGCATAAAAAACGTCATTTTTCGACCCCCATTTGACCCCCCGGGGCAAAATCAAAATTCCGAAACCTTACTGCACATCTACATGACACCACCAATCATCCCCCAAAAGGTGATTAGGCTGCTGAGTAAAATGTAGAAGGAGTTCAGGGAAGACGGGACTTTTTGCACAAAAAACGTCATTTTTCGACCCCCATTTGACCCCCCGGGGCAAAATCTAAATTCCGAAACCTTACTGCATATCTACATGACACCACCAACCATCTCCCAAAAGATGATTAGGCTACTGTGTAAAATGTAGAAGGAGTTCAGGGAAGACGGGGCTTTTTGCATAAAAAAAACATCATTTTTCTACCTCCATTTGACCCCCTGGGGCAAAATCAAAATTCCGAAACCTTACTGCACATCTACGTGACAACACCAATCATCCCCCAAAAAATGATAAGGCTGCTGAGTAAAATGTAAGAGAAGTTCAGAGAAGACGGGGCTTTTAGCATAAAAAACGTCATTTTTCGACCTCCATTTAACCCCCCAGGGCAAAATCTAAATTCAGAAACCTTACTGCACATCTACATGACCCCACCAACCATCTCCCAAAAGATGATTAGGCTACTGTGTAAAATGTAGAAGGAGTTCAGGGAAGACGGGGCTTTTTGCATAAAAAACATCATTTTTCGACCCCCATTTGACCCCCCGGGGCAAAATCAAAATTCTGAAACCTTACTGCACATCTACGTGACACCACCAATCATCCCCCAAAAGATGATAAGGCTGCTGAGTAAAATGTAAGAGAAGTTCAGGGAAGATGGGGCTTTTTGCATAAAAAACGTCATTTTTCGACCCCTATTTGACCCCCTGGGACAAAATCAAAATTCTGAAACCTTACTGCACATCTACGTGACACCACCAATCATCCCCCAAAAGATGATAAGGCTGCTGAGTAAAATGTAAGAGAAGTTCAGGGAAGATGGGGCTTTTTGCACAAAAAACGTCATTTTTCGACCCCCATTTGACCCCCCGGAGCAAAATCAAAATTCCGAAACCTTACTGCACATCTACATGACCCCACCAACCATCTCCCAAAAGATGATTAAGCTACTGTTTAAACTGTAGGAGGAGTTCAGGGAAGAAAAGTGTGACAGACGGACGGACGGACGGACGGACGGACGGACATGAGTAACAACAATATACCCGAACTTTCTTTAGAAAGTGCGGGTATAATTACCACTGTATACAAAGTGCTAATCGAAAATCTACTTGATTTGGATCACTAGCGATATTTGTTTGGATCATTCGAAGTTTCGTCTGCACATTTAGACAAAAAATGTCCTTTTATATACGTTTTCTTACTGATAATAAAACTACTTCAAACAATATGAGACTTCTTCTTGGTATATTTAAAGATTATCATATTTTTGTTTCCTATACCCCTCCATAAACATCGGTAGCAAGCATTTTTCACGCATCTGATGGTCATTTTTCGACTAATCATCCACTGGAATGGATTGTTGACATTATTTCAATAAAACATTTATTGTAATGTTTAATATGAATCTTTATCAAACGTAAGCTATCAAATTTGACCACAAGGTCTTCTTTATAGCTTGACAATTACATCAAATTTGCACCCACCCAACTTTTCCAGAGCTATTTTAGGTTTGCGTAGAAAATATCCAGAAAGCTATCTTTGTTGGCATGACAGCTATACTTTTTTCGAGTATACATATAGCATTTAGGCTTAGTGCAATTAGTAAAATAATTTATTGACGTTACTTTGTGTTTACAACAGTACTGTACAATAATTTCTTTCCCAGACTCCTCTTAAATTTCAACAATGGCCCAGTCCATAGGAGGTCCATGTGTCATATGCTCACTTTGAGCGCTTTATGCTCGATGGGTGAGTGTGATACATATATGTATTTATATAAATTATAGAAAAAGTAGTGTGGCCTCTTGGTAAGTTACTTAGGTACGAAGGAGAGTACAGACACACAGGTACCTGACGTTACTTATTTTTCTTTCTTTATAAAAAAAAATTATACCCCTACTTAATAACATTTTGAACCTTTCGTGAAAGTATCTTTTTTTAATTTCTAATGGAAACAACTGTAATGACGTTTTTATTTCGTTAATTTATATGTTTAGTTCCATTTTTTTTCTCCATTTTTTCATTCCGGTATAGGCGTCTCCATATGAGTGAAAAATTCTCGAGAGGGACGTTAAACAATCAATCAATCAATCATTCCGGAATAAAGGATGCCTCCAGCATAAATTTCTTTGGGAAACGGGAGGGGGTTACATTGTTGTCCATAACACTAAAAGATCCTAACACAAAAACCTTATGGTTGCGGATGGGGTCGGCTTAATTTGTGAACAAGCTACATTCTTCCATATATATTCTCATTTTTCCTATCAACTTATGACAGTCATTCATCAACAAAAACATACCAAATTAAGAATTTTAATGTCGCTCACCAATTTACATGTACTATTGTAAATAAACAATTTTAAAGATAGATTTCAACTCTTAGACTTTACATATACACATGGTTTTGTAAATATTTAGTGGTATATATATATGCATTCAAAGTTTTGATTAGAAAATAATGATTAAAACACATTCAACTTCAAATCTATATGCCGCTTCGTTCATTTACTAATTTCAATTCAGCCAAATAAGCGTTAAGAAGACATTGCATGGAATATTTAAAATGTTTTCATGTAATAAAAAGAAAACAAACGGTTACCACATTTCTCAAAGAAATGCATGTATCTTTTTTTATAGAAATCATGGCATATCCGTGAAAATCAATTAACTTCCGTAACTACCGGGTATAATTCTTTTATCGTAGACTGACTTGTAAGAGTTTGTGTTTCTTGGGGAGGGTGGCAAAGTTATTTTGATATAGTCACTTTAATATTCTTGAATTTAAGCGAATTTGTAAAATTTACCAGGTTTTGATTTCCCGACCTATATCCGCTTTGCTGGATCTGTCTATGGGGATATACTGAGTAATGCCAATTTTAATGAAACTTGTATCTTCATAGATTCTGTTTTAGATTTTTAGTTTTAAGTTCTGATGTCTGATGAAAGTGTGAAAATAGGTGAAATATTACAAAAGTTGCATTAAAATCTCTTTATCATAGATTTATAAAAGAGAGAAAAAAGTGTATATGGCGAGGACAATCACCCGCTCTTTGACGGAAAAGTTTTAGAGATGGGATCAGGTGCCTAGGAGGAATAAACATTCCTTGTTGATCGATCACATCCGCTGTGAGCCCTATGTATTGATCAAGTAAACGGAGCATTTCGTAATCAAATTTAGTATAAAAACAAAGGTATAATAGTTGGGTAAAAGAAGTAAGCCAAAAAAAAAAAGAATAATTTGTGAAGCCCTTTTTTCCGTTTTACATACCTTTAAAACATAAGTGAACATATATTACGTGTATTTATCATTAAGTTATTTAATGACATAAACTTGAGACAGTGTCTTTGTATTATACTCCCCCTATATATACGCCTTCATTCTTCAAGAAGTATTCTACTCAAATCAAACATAGCATTTCTGAATCAATCGCGACAAAACGCAAATCAAGTATCGCACAAACACCAGCAATGATAGCGCGTTTCCTCAAATTCTATAATTATTTATTTTTGTTTAACTTCTTTCGATTGATAAATGTTTCTCTTGTGATAATAAATGCCAATATTTGTTCAAAACTGTTTAAATCGCGATAATTTTATCAAAAAACAATAAATCTTAATTTCATGCAAATCACAAAAAGGATCCGAAAAAAGTATAGCCATCGCAAAAATATGTTGCAAATAGTATAGCATTCACTCAAAACAAGAATAGCTAAATTTCTCTAAAAAGCGTAATTTATAGAAATCAGATGATGTTTCGTGTGTGAATTGAGGCGAAAACTTAGATACAATAACTTTTACAACAGAATATAGTTTGAAAAAATTAAGAACAATTATTGAAATAATTCCAAATGAGCGAAAATCCCATTTTAACAAAGTAAATGAGAACGGTATCGAATTTCTAACATGTTTCAACTGAAAAATTTTCTCAAATCAATTTACATTGATTCTATAAAGGTTAATAAGTTTCCTAATTTCTTAAAGTTACTTTTACCCATATTTTGCCCGCAGAATTTTCTTTTTTACCCATAATGCATCAGAGTACCCAAAGCAATATAGCAAGTGATCCAAATCAAGTAGATTTTCGATTAGCACTTTGTATACAGTGATTACGTAGAAAACGATATAAAGTGGCCTATCGACGCATCAAATTAATGGAAATTAAAGATTTCTTTATGATTAAGGGATTTATTTATTTCATTTCCATTCAAAATAAGTTACAACTACATCGTATATTGTGGTAATTTGATGCTGATCCCCCATAAAACTACTAGAAATGAATGATCTGGCACTGCAACTATGATTTACAAACGTGTTTTTTAATTTTTAGATATAAAGTTTAAATATCTTATGCTCAATTATTTTTTAAATAAATAAATAAATAAACAAAGAGGTTTAGTTAACTTTATACTAAGAGTATGGCATAATTGAATGTGAAACACTTAACATGGTTAACGCGTTTCCATAAAGAAAATTAGGGAATAACTATCTTCTAATTTGGTATTTGCGACCGTTAATGCTGATTTAACGGTCGCAAACTGAGTTTTACCGGCGACGCGTAAGCGGAGCCGGTAAAACGGATGTTTGCGACCGTTAAATCAGTATTAAAGGTCGCAAATACCAAATTAGAAGATCAGTTATTCCCATTCTAATCTAATGCAATCCTTGCGTTTTTTTTTGTTCTTTACGTCTTACTTTGTTGAGTTTCGTTACATAAAGTACGTCACGGTAAAACGTGTTTTACATGACAATTGCATTACAATGATAAATATTTACATTCCGTATATTTTTCTTTATGAAATTCATTAGAAATCCACGACATTTAAATTTCTATAACACACGCGAAACCTTGTCACCGCGCGTTAGAATACACATTATAGGAACTAGATGCATTTTCTACAATCTAGGAACACTAAAATGTACAATGTTTTGACTCAATTTAATTAAAATTATAATCCTGTTCAATTAACGTAAAAATACTACAAATGTGCGTTTAAAATTAATTTGTCACTTTTTTCCGCGCAATGTTTGTTTGCGTTATTTAAATTTGCAACGTCATCTGACGTCACAAACGGCTCTTACGTCTATTTACCACGTTAGTTTTGATGGGCGCTAAATTCACATTAAATATTAACGAAATAAGCAATTATGAAGAAGGAAAATTAGAGAATGTAAATATAAGCATTGAATTCATATTTTTGGCTGTCTTCAGTCCTATAACACAATTTATCATACCGCGCTAACGCGCGGTATTCAATTTGTCGGCACGGCCAGGTGTGTTATAGGACCGAAGACAGCCAACAATATGAATTCAATGCTTAAATAAACAGACGGAATGTAGAATTAATCTAAAAAGTTTGTACAGAGCCGATATTTATATCACAGACTGTATAATTATTCTTACAAAAAGTAAAATAAAAGTTATCAAAATGAAACATATGGAGGTAACGAACTGATCTTGCGTATCGAATCAACTAAAGATATTTAAACTCCGTATGCAGGTGATGAAGGTATACTTCTGCAAAAGTGGGGGAAGTTGACAATTTTAAAGTTAAATTCATCACGTTTGTCAATGAGTTTTGTTGTTAGATAATCATTGTCGTCTTTTTTGAGTAAAATATCCAAATATGAAACAGATGTGTCAGATTTTCTGGTATCTATTATTTCAAGCTCACATGGATATATTATATCGATATAAGAATGAAAATTACCATCGTTAAATATTACCAATTGCTGTGTTTTTCTAGTAAGCCAACTGTGAAATTGATTTGAAAACCAATTTAGTATATAATCACGCGTAGAAATATACACGGAGAAACATGCGTTAACGTGACGTCACAATAAGGTTGCAGCGACGTTAGTAAAATGCAACGATATAGGGCAACGGGAAATTCAAATATTGAGTATATTTTAGTTGCTTCCAAACATGTAAAATGTAAATTTAAGGCATGTTTTTAAGTTTTGTATGAGTTATTGGTGTGTGAATCACACAGACTTGTCACGTAGGCATATTTCATGAAGCGCGCATTGTTAATTAAAAATACGTCGTCGATATACCTAAATGTCGAGTTGAAGGCCATTCAGCAATTGTTTTCTTCTTTTCACATAAGATTTTGGACCAATGCTGCTTCATATGAATACAAAAATGGGTCTTCTAATAATGGGGCGAAGTGATAAGAAGTGAACAAGAAATCAGAGTCAGTGGTAAGTTAAAGTGAAGAAGGGCTCAAAATATGAAGTAATTGATTTGTGGACAAGGACTTAGAATTTGTCACTGTGGTGCTAGAGAATCAGGGCTCAGAGTCTATGGTATCTCCATCAAATAAACATTCTTGCCTTACAGAAGGCAAGGTCTTATGAAAGACGCAAAGTCAACATTTTGCAAATTCTATGCTCGATTCATTGACCTTATCAGCAAATTCTATATTAAGTGGAATGCTGAATGACAGTTTCACATTCAGATTGTTCGGCAATTATTTTACACAACAGATTGTCTACGGATTTTTCAGTTATATCCCGATCATGACAAGGAACTCCCGGCACGTATGAGCGGTCGACAGAAACGCTTACTCCTTCATGGCACCTGATCCCACCTCTGGTGCTTTTATAGATCAGTGTTTGCTCTTTCCAACGCAGTTTGTACGTAAATTGTTTTGAGGTATATTTAATGAATGCTTTGAAGTTTTGTGTGCGCTTCATGAAAAATATGCCTACGTGCAAGTCTGTGTGATTCACACACCAATAATTCACACAAAACTGAAAAACATTCCTTATATTTACACTTTACATGTTTGGAAACAACTAAAATATACTCAATATTTGAATTTCTCGCTGTCCTATATCGCTGCAATTTAACTAACGTCATTGCAGCCTCATTGTGACGTCACGTTAACGCACGTTTCTCCGTGTATATTTCTACTTGTGAGTATACTTAAGGAATGACTCTAATTGTTGGCCAAATTATTCGATGATAACCTGGTTTTGGTCAGTTTACGCTTTATAATCCGCGAAGCGGAATGACTCTAATTGTTGGCCAAATTATTCGATGCATGATAACCTGGTTTGGGTCAGTTTACGCTTTTTTTATAATCCGCGACTCTAATTCTTGGCCAAATTATTCGATAATAAATGAAATAAATATATGATATTTATCCGTTTTGCGGATTATAAAGCGTAAACTGACCCAAACCAGGTTATCATCGAATAATTTGGCCAAGAATTAGAGTCATTCCTTATAATTTAATTTTAAAATAATTAAACAACTGTGGGTGTCAAATTGTGCTGATCAATCTGCTGATCAAACAAGCTAAAGCGTCGTGTGAATGTTCTGAATAACATCGTGACAAGTAACACGGTTTGATTTTCTTAAATATGTTCACTTATATGATTCCAGAATTGGTAAATTCTAATAAATAAAATGACTGATTTAAATGAAGCTACCAGGCACTAATCTTTATCTACTATGACTAACCATATTCATTGATACATCATACGAAAATAAGCAAACTTTATTGTTATACCTTTAAAATTTTGTTCCTTTACAAATCTATACGAAAAAAGTCTAACATTTCTAATGTTTTGCTGAGCGGGCATGAAAAAATCGATGTTGGACCACTGAGTGAGATGTTTGGCCGCTTGCGTCACAGAATGGGCGGAGCTTAATCTCATTTTCATTCGTTGGTGTTCAAAAGTAACGGACCTGAGCTTGCGTCACGGAAGACAGTGCAAAATACATGTATTAAAACATTAAAATGAAAGGAATAACAAAACATTCATTGACTGAGTTCGAGGGCAAAATGCGTTTTGTCGACCCTCTAACCAAACTGTCTCCCTTCGGCCTAACTGCCTTAGGCAGACAGTTTGGTTCGAGGGTCCGACAAAATGCATGTTGCCCTCGAACTCAGTCCATAAATGTGTAATGTCAAGTTAAAGTTCTATGAAGTATTACCATCATGAATGTGTTGGAAATTATAATATTACATGAATTCATGTTCATGTGATCAATGCATATTTTCTTGGTGAAAGAAATAAAAAATTTTTGATAAATTTTTGAATTAGAATTTATAATGATTTCGGCTTTTCATTTCATTTATTTTAGTTCTTTACAAAGCCAATTCCTTGGGAATGCATTTCTCGATGACCAAATCCCAGAAACATTTGTCAGCAGAACAGGTGCCCGAGTCTGGCTTCTTCAGACAGTCAGATAACTGGCGGGCCAGTATTCTCAACTTATTTGAGGATTGTCTGGTGAAATCAGCCTTCAGAGTCTTCTTCTCCTCCTCGCACTTGGCGGTAGCCTCACCTCTCAGAGCATCCTTCTCCTTCTCGCACTTGGCGGTAGCCTCACCTCTCAGAGCATCCTTCTCCTTCTCGCACCTGCTGGTAGCTTCAACTGTCAGAGCCTCTTTCTCCTTCTCGCACCTGGCATTAGCTTCTTTGACCTTTTCAATTCCACAATTTTTAATTTGTCTGTCGAATTCAGTTTTCAGAGCCTTTTTCTCTCGTTCACACCTGTCGTTTGCTTTAGTGACCTCTCCGGCACAATTACAGCAACACCAGGCTGGAAAAATAAAAAAGAAAGTTTTTTCTTCATAAATATAATATTTGTTTTAAATAAATCTTTTAATTTCAATTTGTTTGTAGTAAGTTTTAAAAATAAGAAATGAATTCTTTTGATAAGAAGCAGAAGAGCTATTTGCTCGTCTTTCAACATGAACAGGACTGGCCTATTTCTGATTTACATTTATGACAGGATTTAAGAGGTATTGAGGTAACTAACTTTTCAAGCTCAAGGTCCATTTAAACAACACAAATTGAGAGAAGAGCAAACACGGATCTCCAAAATCATCAGAGATGGGATTGGGTTTCCATGGTGGAGTGAACATCCCCCCGAAGACTGGCCACCCCAGCTTTATGCTCCTTGTCATGATCGAGAAAATACGGGAAAATTTGTTATCCTTACAATGAGCGTGAAAAACACCAGTCAGAATTACTATCATGATAGGTTGTGTATGCTGACAAGGTCATTCTGAGGGCCATAAAACTAAAAATTAGTATGAAAAACGTCAGCCAGAATTTGACGCAACAAGAAATTGTATTTGCTGACAAGGTCATTGTATCGACCATAGAACTTACGAAGTGATTATTTTAATCGAGACTCCCGATATTCTTGTTTCATCAACGTGTTTGTCAATAATTTTAGAAATTGTTTAGAAATTTAAATTTTGCATTTACCTCCCCCTAGTAAATTCAAAATTTACAACATGATAACTTACTGCGAATTTATAAAACAAGTCAACACCATTAGCATTAATATAAAATCAAACAAATTTATTTCAAACAAGCCTAAAAATTTAAAAATCAACAATTTCAGATCGACAAAAATAAGAAGAAGAGAAACACAAATAAATGAATTTTTAAAAGTTATGTTTAATTTAATATAATATAAATTTAACAACAATATTCCATATAAAGTAAACAAGAATGAAAATGTTAAATTACTTGCCTTCTGTCTGGAGTCCAAACAATGTTACAGAGACCAGGAGCGTACACACTAGTGTATGATGCATGACTGGAAAAACAAAACTAATTTTGATATTATTATATATATATATGCTATCTATTCATCTTGTTTTATCCTTATACATGTAGTACTTGACAAATTTCCCATTATAAATGCAATTGTCGATAAAAAATGAATCCATGGATTATGAAACATTAATACAATTCATAATACATGGGAAAAAATTACAGACAAAAATAGACAAAGTAATATAGTATAATGCATACATATTCAATATTGTCACCAGCTAAGGTCCAGAATGAAATGATATTTCTAGATATCTAACACTGGCAACAATATATAGTTTAACATACCAGTAACATGCTGTATAGATTGGACAGTTTTTACCTTTTCTACGAATAAATTCACACGTATTTTTTTATTCGTTCAAAGAAAGTCACATTACAGTCAGTCACTGGTTTATTTACTCAAGTAAATGTGTGCTCGCTTAATCGGATGTTTAGTTTGCTGTATGAATTTATCATTCACAAAATCGATTATATGCACAGGTTGTAGACACTATGCATATTGTTCTATTTAATATGAACATATTCAATAAGAAATATGTATGATTGTAAGTAGATTGAAAAAGTATCTCTTTTTGATAGGTCAATTGTGAACCCTTGTACTGAATGAAAAACAGAATTTGTAATAAAACAAGTAAGAGTCATTGTTCCATTTGTTCTAAATATGGATAAAAAAAAAGAAAATTGATTAAATAATAGAAAGGACCATAGAATTTGTAAAATCTTGACGATAAAACATGACTTACAAATTCCTGTAACATCAGAATATTGTCAGTAACGCGCTTTGTTCGTATTCAGATTATGTCAACTTATTGCATATCGAATCAGGATGTGCTGGTCCAATCTGACAAAGCAGGTAACAACATTGTCTTTGTTTGTAAGGCTCATTATCTAAAGAGTTTCAGAGGAACTGAGGTTTTATTCCTACCAAAAAAGACAATCACAAGTGCCTATACCGATAGCTCCCATTCTAAGGAGGTAATTCTTCAAAATAATATGAAAGATTTGAATATTTAAAAAAAAAACTGTTCTAGGTTAAGCAACCTTGTTTTTTGTTTATGATAAAGGTACTTCAAAATAGGTATAAAAGATTTTCCCCGTTATTTTCTATATATTATGCTTCTCATGAATTTTGACACTTTTTTTCATTTACTTTCCGAAACTTACATTAAGGTACTGTTCACCAAATTTTATTCGCGACGACTTTATTTCGTGATTTACAAGTTGAAAATTAGTTTGCAAAAATTAATTTTTGCGATCAAGCCTAGTTTGGATCAATTGTTAATTAACACAGAGACCTAAAGGACCGGTTTGTGGCGAGAATTATTCGCGATTAAGAGGCTCACGCGAACATCGCGAAAACTTCTCGCACGCGAATAAATGTTGGTTTTCAGTATTTCACTTGTGAGCTTTTGGGTAAAGTTTTCCTAACAACAAACAATAAACAATATACTCTATTCAGCTTAAAAACTGTTCATTGAATTGTAAAG
This sequence comes from Saccostrea cuccullata, assembly GCF_032062105.1. NCBI lineage: Eukaryota > Metazoa > Mollusca > Bivalvia > Ostreida > Ostreidae > Saccostrea > Saccostrea cuccullata. Next base: position 98,366 of record NW_026940813.1, read on the forward strand.
AAACAAGATTTAGAAGGACTATTTAGTGTGATGGAAGTGGAAGGATATCTATAAGAAAATTCTTTAAATCCAAATTTTTGTTTGATTTAATATCTTGGAACTTTAGCCAAATTTTGTTTTACTAGTTTTTTTCTCTCGTCATTTTATGCATGAAATATAAAGCATTTATTTTAATCATTTTTTTAAAAATAAATTTTACACATGCACGTAACAAAAAGTAAAGATAAACGTAGAAGGTCAAGAGAAAAATAACGTAGACAAGTTGATATGTAAATAATGGACAAGAATTAGTATGAAAAGTCAGTCAGCTTGACTCAATTTAATAAATGCATATTGTCTTTGCTGACAAGGTCATTGTACTGATAGAAAACAATGATGACTTCAATGGAGACTGTAGCTATTCTTGTCTCATCAACCTGTTTGTCGATGGCTTCCATTTTTTATTTTATGCATTTCATTAAACATGGTAAAATTCCAATAAATTCCAATAAATAGTTCTATGTAGAATGCAAACGTTAAAATAGATATGTTTGAAAAATACTGTTACAATTAAAAACAAAATACTTTGTAAATTACTTATCATACAAGATGTGTTTGTGAAACACAATGCGCCCGGCGGCAACAAATAAAAAAAAATTGGCATAAAGGTCACAATGAAGGTCACAAGGTCATTGATCATGGTGTCATTTGAAAGATCTTGATCAGTGAAGTATACATGCCAAATATGAAGTCTCTATCTTTCATGGTTCAAAAGTTATGGTTAAGGTTTAGAAAAAGCTATTTTTAGCATATAAGACACAGTCAAGGTCACAAGGTCATTGACCATGGTGTCATGTAAAAGGGCTTCAATGGTGGAGTATGAATGCCAAATATTAGGTCTCTATCTTTCTTCATTCAAAAGTTATGGCGAAGGTTATAGATTGCCGTAAAAAAACTATATTTAGCGTATAGGCCACAGTCAAGGTCACAAGGTCATTGACCATGGTGTCATTTGAAAGAGCTTCAGTAGTGGAGTAGGGATACCAAATATGAAGTTTCTATCATTCATGGTTCAAAAGTTATGGCCAAGGTTAAAGTGTGCAAAAAAACCCTCTATTTTTAGCATATAGGTCACAGTCAAGGTCACAAGGTCATTGATCTTGGTGTCATTTGAAAGAACTTCAGTAATGGAGTAGGCATAGCAAATATGAAGTTTCTATCATTCATGGTTCAAAAGTTATGGCCAAGGTTAAAGTTTGCAGACAAACAGACAAACAGACAGACAGGACAAAAACAATATACGCCTCGGATCTTTCGATCCGGGCGCATAAAAAACAATGTGTGATATAGCTTCCATAACCCAACATCGAGTTTACATCAGATATTGATCATAAATTGTTTAACACTCTGATTCAATGGCTACTAATGTTTAAAGATAACACATACTCCGTCACGAGTATAAGGACATTATGAATGACTCAGAGAGTACATCTTCATGTAAAGATACAAATCCCTCTGATTTATGCTCCAAGCCTCACTAAATACCTCATTTCAAAGTCATAGTTAGCATCTTCCGTATACAGTAAAACTCGGTTATAGCGAAGTCCTTGGGACCTGTGAATTTAATTCGCTATATCCGTAATTCTTTATATCCGTATTACGAATTCGTATAACCATTATAGCGAATTCGCAATATGCATGTAATCCTTCAAGTATTACTACCAAATATGTTAGGGAAGCAAATATTACAAAACGTATCTTCGATAACTAAGGTTTTATTATGAATTGTATATTATATACAAATATTAAAAGGAAATAAAGTCGGTTCAATTTCTCAATTTTATATAATCTTTGAAAATGCATTATAAAAGATGTAAATTTTATTATATTTAACCTCAACGGGACTCAAGATCAGTTCGCCATATCCGTAAATTCGTTATATCAGAGTTCGTTATAACCGTAAAATTTTACAAAGATTTGTTAAGAATTTTGCCGGGGACCCAGAAAAACTTCGCTATATCGTGTATTCGCTATATCCGTGTTCGTACTAAACGAGTTTTACTGTATAATTTAAAACAATTGGTGAGTTTAACTGATGCTCAAAGGATATTAAATACTTGGCAGATATGAATTGTCTTTCTTTTCTCTGTGTTAGTGGCTATGGTCGAGTTATCTTTCTTTTCTCTTTGTTTGCCAGTAAATTAAAATCTTTAAAAGTCAAAAGTCGTTATCTCCGAAACAAGAACGTTATTTCTTTAAAAATTCCATCTTTTCCTAGAGAATAGGAGACGACTTCCATTGTGAGATAGAAGAGAATGATTGCAAGGAATATGATGATCACAACAAGGACAGTTACTGCAACGCAGAACACATCAGTCAACCGCATCTGGAAAAAAGAGGGTACATGTTACTACACTGACTAAATCAGTCAACAGCATCTGGTAAAGAAAACACACGTTACAACACTGAATAAATAAGTCAGCTGCATGTGAAAACGAAAATACCATGTTAAATGAATAACAGTGGCCAAATCAGTCAATTGCATCTGTAACAAGATGCCCAGGGGCCACATCGCTCGCCTGAGTACTTTGGCTAGGAAAAAAAGCAAAAATCAATTTAGTATTAAAAAGCTTTAATAGGAAGAAGGGGTTAGGGGAGGGGGTAAAATTTGAACAAACTTAAATCTACACTATCTGAGGGTGCTTGCAAATAAAATGACAAACCATGACTTTGTTGTTTTTGAGAAGAAGTTTGTTCTTATATACTCCTATGTTTATCTTTGATTTCATTTAAATATGAACAATCATGGCTTTGGTGCTCTTGAGAAGAAGATATTTGAAGATTGTTCCTATATACCCCTTGCTAAACTTTCATCGTCCACTTTGGCCCTGCCCTACCCCAAAGTGTCATGATTTGAACAAACTTGAACTACAAGTACGCTGCCTGTGAATGCTTTCACATAAATTTTACCAACCATGGCTTTGATGTTCTTAAGAAGATTTAAGAAGATTTTTTCCTGTATATTCCTATGTTAAACTTTGATCGTCCATTGTGGCCCCACCCCTCCCCCGAGGTCATATTTTAAACAAACTTGAATCTACACAACCTGAGGATGCTTCCATATAAATTTGACAAACCATGGGTTTGATGTTCTTGAGATGAAGATTATTAAAGATTTTTTCCTATATATTCTTATGTAAACCCTTGATCATCCATTGTGGCCCCACACTATCCAGTGGGGTCATGATTTGTACAAACTTGAATCTACACCACCTGCAGATGTTGCTATATAATTAAATATGACCAATAATGACTTCAATGTTCTTGAGAAGAAATTTTTAAAGAATTTCTTATATATTTCTATGCAAAACTTTGATAACCTGTTGTGGCCCCACCCTACCCCGGGGGTTATGATTTGAACAAACTTCATTTTTTTCCTTCGTCAATTTCCCTTATTTATGTCGCAACATTCCAATTACCTGCTTATGAGATATTTATTTCTCAACTAATTCAATTGAGACAAACTTCGAAGTAATAAGTTATAATGATGCATGATTTTCAACAACTCTGATTAGAATAAACCTTTTTCGCAATTCCATTGTAATTATAGTATAAAAGACATTGATTATAGATATAACGTATCGCCGGGTCTTACTTTGTTTGAAACGTCTCATAGTATTTGTTTGCAAAATTTTATGCTAAATATAACTTCAGAGTACTCCGTCTACCGGAACAATTAACACGGAGCGTGTGACCTGTCGACAAGGGATGGTTCCTTCTCCTAGCTATCTGATTCCACTTCCTGTGTTTCCAAGGCACGTGTTTTGCCTCGTTTAGAATTAGAATTGTTTACTAGATTTAGGTGATTTATCACCATTATCTTTGAATCTTTGAATTATTTTTATGTGACAAAGTAACAACATAAAATATAAATATAAATGAAATAATTAAAAAAAACAACTAATTGTATCATTTTAAACGATTTGGGTTTGTTCTGATGAGTAGATGATCATTGTATGGATAAGAACTGAACTGACTTTCTTCTCTATTTCTTTGTCCAGAATTTGAAAGGAGAAATAAAATACTTTTGATGTAATGAATACACATAGTTTTAAAAATAATCTTAAAAAATGATAGTAAGATATATATACATTCACAGTCTGTACCATAAAAAAACCAATTAAAATAAAAGAAAAACAATTGAAGAGAGCGAACAGTAACCGATCCGAAACGATAAAAATCTGTGAAGCGGGCAAATAATCCCCCCTCCCCTGGTGGAATTAGGTGCCTAGATGGATTAATCGTCTCCTGAGGACCTCTGTAATCCCTATATATTGACAATAGATTAGTTGACTTAATACATGTATGTGATGAATGGCTTTTGTAGAAAGATGTTGAGAAAGACATAATTACCTGGATTCCTCTTTCCCTCCAGTTTTGTCCATATCTTCGGTCCATAAAAACATTGACAAATACAGTGAAGCACTGAAAATGAGAAAGAGAACAATATCACAGCTCAAGATGATGTCTGCAATAATTATTTAAAACGTGTTCATCCTTTGTTTTATGGATCATTTAATAAAGCCTCGCTTCTCCCAAAACAACCCATTTAGTATGGTAAACGTTATATCAATGTGCCGATTCTTTTTGAAAAAAGTTCAATCTCTTTAAAATGACATTGGATACTGTATTTCTTTTTAAGAATCAGAATAAAAAGTCAAAATGAGCAGAATGGAAAGTGGCAGTATACTTTAAAATGTACCCTAGCGAGAAAATATAATTTGGATTTGGTTGATTATAAAAAAAAACCTAGAACTTTATTCAACGTAATCTCTTGACAGCATGCCGTTAAATTCCTACTTGAAAATCATGAAAATTATTTGTTCGTTTTCAATATTTTTAATATTCTCAAAAACCAAATTGAATGTTATTTTTATTACCATATTCATATTTGATTCCGAAAATTCACAAAAATCCTTACAAACAAAGATACATAGCGGGTTTCAATAAATTATACCAAGCCTCTTTCTTTACTCCTTAAATATTAACAGTAGCGAAGGAGAAATTTCAGGAGTACTGTGCAACAATATATATTCGCTAAGTGGTGTATATCAGATATTTATACTTAAAAATTCCAAGGAACTTTTGGAAAATTTGAAATCATAAAACTTTACCAAAATCAACAAAAAGTTAAGACTTTTCAACTTTATATACATATTAAGTCTTTTGCTTTTTGATATCATTGACAGCTGCTTTTCAATAAAAATGGAACTGGTAAATTTACTAACTGTGTTATTGGTCATCTGCAAAATTATTTTGTTAATCATTAAATTTGATTGAGTAAAAAAATCAGCCCTCTCCATAGGATAGTCACATGTTTGCCCTTCTAGAGAGAAATTTGAATCCATTTTGACTTTTATGAATATATTCTCAAAAATCCATCTGTAATTGTCCGTGCTAATATTTTGAATAGAATTTTTTTGTTACTATATAACACAGATGCAAATCAACAAAATGCTGTTCTTGACTAATTTATTGTGATTGTTCATCCCGTAAACAATGATAATTATAAACATGTACATGTCTTCCTCCAAACATCAGGCAGACCAAGGTTAGTCATGCCTTGAAACCCCTGTTTAAAAAGTATATTCAATATTTCATGGACAGCTGCCTGCAGTGATGTCTCATCTGCTCAATTTTTTTATTTCCTTGTATTTTTATACCAACTTATCAAATTTCCAATTTTGATTCGTATTTCAACTTTCACAATGAGAAAACTGGCCAGAAGATTTTTCCCCATTTTTCGGGGGGAGGGGGGGAGCCTTAGGTTTAAGAAAATTAGTCTCTAGTCGCAGAAGTCTCCAACCTGAACATGCACCTTTTTAGGAGAGGACATTTAATTATCTTAGGCCTCCTTTATCGCATATTCGCAATGCCAAGGGTCTTGAGTCAACACGTTGCCGTGGTACCCTTGACAAATGTTCATTCGATATTTTAGGGTTTGCTTTTCTAATTAACAGGTTAGATTATGTAAACAAGAAGGATTTAGTTGATACCTCACATGGGCATGTTACAAGTTGTTTATAATAGAATAGGTCAACATGATTGGTTGAAAGATACGATTTTAATTTTTCCAGAAGACATCGCTATACAGTGAGCCTTTGAACCATTGAATGAAATTAGCAACAGTCTCAAGGAAAGTAATGACCAAAGATCCCTGGTATTGTGAGAGTGCTGATATCCGTTCCCAAACCATCTACATCTACATAAAACGGATAATTTTAGGCCTTTCCTCTTTATATAAGGATATTTAACCTGCAGGAATTATCCATTGCTGATATGGTCAGTCATCAATCGGTACTCTCTCTATACAGTTACTTACCTGTCGAAATTCTCTATTGCGGATATCATGGATATGGTCAGTTATCAACTCTCTATATAGTTACTTACCTGTCGGAATTCTCCATTGGTGATTTAGTAACTTATTAACATGGTACTCTCTCTATATAGTTACTAACCTGCCGGAATTCTCCATTGGTGAATTAGTAACTTATTTACATGGTACTCTCTCTATATAGTTACTTACCTGTCGGAATTCTCCATTGGTGAAATGGTCAGTTATCAATCGGTACTCTCTATTCAGCTCCATGTCATTTCCTATGTGTTTGTCTGTGAAAGTTATGGCTGCAAGTGTACATAACAGAACGTTATATTTTAAAATTTGAAATCGATTATTAATATTCAATGTTTGTTACAGTATATTTCTCCTAAGAATGAAAACTTATTAGATGTAATTAAACGTGAATGTTCATGTCCTTACTCACCGAATATACATTTCAACTCGTTAGGCTTATGTATATAAGACCTTTCTCCTTTTAAAGTGAAAGTAGATGTTACTTTAAGCTTATTAGCCTAGGTAAACATACTTAAAAATGGTCGTCCTAGTGTATTAAACCCAAGGCCTATATATTGTTAGTGCATGCGATTTAAACTACCAGATTAAATAAATACAAACACCACACTACACGAATGTGTTACCACACGACAAACATTGTTTTCATTCGTTTCCTCATTTATGGTGGCATATTTCTGTCATCATGTTGAATATTATTATTTTTATTTATTAAAAGATTTAACTTTTTTTTTTCGTATCCTAAAAATAAAAGTATAAAATTATCATAATATAATAAATGACTTTGTTATTTTTTTAAAATAAATATGTCAAATTGTAATAGTAGAAGATTTATTAAGGTCTTCCGTCTTAACGGAAGACCTTATAGTTATTGTACTGTTTCTTATTATTATTATTATTATTATTTTTCTGACACGATTTCTCGACAACTACTGGATAGAATTACATGAAATTTTCAGGAAAGATGTGTTGTAAGATACTATTGAAAGTTCCAAAAAATCTTTTGGAAATTCCTCTCTGGTGCCAAGTTTTGGACCATTTTCCTGATTTTAAAACAACATTTTGTCCACGATTAAACTAAAAAACGGTCAAAGATATCAATGTGAAACTTTCAGAGTTTATAAATGATGATCAATACTTTCCAGGACGCGACTTTTCGTTCGTCGTCAGTACTTCCTGTCGCTACTGGAAGCCAATTCAAAAAGTCCAATTCTTCAACTTTCTTTGTTTTTCAATATTTTTCATTTATTTTTGGAATATTAATAGAGACCCTTCTATTGATGCTTACTATATAAGTTGTTTTAATATTGGTTAATCTGAACTCTAGATATTAATATTTGAAAATCTGAAGCGAGGCCAAGATGGCGGCTGTCTCTGTCAACTCCGCCATTTCGCGAGTAGGGGCTTATGGAGGCAGCTGAGCGTTTGATTAAACCATTCTGACATAAGGATACATGAAATGTTAAAAACTACTTGGACTCTCAGGTAGTAGTACGTTGCAATTCAGTGTCAATCTTAAAACTTAATTTCCGTTTCACTGCTTTAGTGTTACTGGGCTAGATACGATATGTAATGTGTACAATGTGTTAAATATACTTTCCTAACGTCGAAATAAAATAAAGGTGATAAGAACGTTTTATTTAATTAATTTTATTGAAGCTATTGCACCTATTTAATAGATCAGTACAAAGAAAAGGTGCGAATATTTACGCGTGGCGTTTGACACGAAATTATGAATAGTGGTCCGACTTTTATGATTCTTAGACAGGTGTACTGTTGCAAAAGTATACACAAGTATATTTAAAGCAGTATTCCCAATAGTTAAATGGTTTGCGCGTAAGGGAGAAAAGAGAAAAAAAAAGGCGCATTCACGTTGGCGACCTGGATTCAATCCTCCTTGTGACCAAAATTTTGAATCACTTTTCAGCTCGATTTTACAAGGTTTTTTTCCTGAATCGGACGGAAGACCTCTCGTTGCTCGCAACGAGATCGTATCTAGTTATGTTCCCCAAACGAAGTTGGGGAACATATTGTTTTTACTCTGTTTCTTATTCTTATTATTATTTTTCTTCTTCCTGGGTACTTATTTGTCAGCGAATGATCTTGTAAACTGTTCATCTGATGTAGGTAAAATCTTTTTAGGGTAAGTAGACATGTTATGTAGATTTGCGGAATCAAGGTCATTTTGCGCGCACGTGCTTGCAAGAGCGCGCACGCGCAGCACGTAAAATGACCAATATAATTGATATAGCCGTAACTTTTTCTATTTTCTGATAAAATGTGTTGAAACTCAGAATATAAGAATATATTAGTATTATACACAAGAGGACATGGTCAAATTATCATGAAATCACGCGCATGCACGTGCGCTTCGCTCTGATTGGCTGAAACAAAAATCTCAATATCTTGTTCGTTTTTTGACGAAATACTTTGAAATTTAATTTATAGTCATGGATTAAGATATCCTACGATATCGTATAAAATAATTTTCATGAAACCACACGCATGCACGTGCGCTGCAATATGATTGGCTAAAACTTTAAATGGCTATAACTCCCTTGGTTTTCAGCCAAACAGGATGGAGTTTAGAACATAGATAGTCTTAATGGACCCTTACAAGAGGATATGGTCATCACGCACATGCATGCACGTGCGTGCACGTGCAATACGTATAATTACAAACGCACTTGATTTAGCATATTTTCGATTACTTTTTGATTAAATGCCTTGATATTAAGTACATTAAAATAAATCAATAATGTAGATACAATGATATGGTCATTCCGCATATGCATGCAAGTATGCGCATGTGCAATGCAAAAATTTGCTACATGTATATACTTGGTATGCTTTAGGAAAAACGTTGTTTAAGTTTAAGATGCATAGAGTTTAGTTTATTTGATGAAGCTTAGATGGAATGAGGCACCAAAATGAAGTTGGGGAGCGTTTGGGGAACATCTGTAACGGTTCCCGTTACAATTAGCACTAGTTATTATTATTTTTCTTCTTCTTCCTGGGTACTTTTTTGTCCGCGAGTGATCTTGTAAACTGTTCATCCGAAGTAGGTAAAACCTTTTTAGGGTTAATAGACATGTTATGTAGATTTGCGGAATCAAGGTCATTTTCCGCGCACGTGCTTGCAAGAGCGTGCACGTGCAACACGTGAAATGACTAGTATAATAGATATAGCCGTAACTTTTCTATTTTTTGACTATATGCTTTGAAACTCATAATATGAGTATATATTAGTTGTATATGCATAATGACATGTTCCTCGCGCACGTGCTTGCAAGAGCACGCACGTGCAACACGTGAAATGACTAATATAATAGATGTAGCCGCAACTTTTCTATTTCTTGATGAAATGCTTTGAAACTCATAATATGAGGATATATTAGTAGTATAGACATGATGACATGGTCAAAATAGCAAGATCACATGCGCATGCACGTGCGCTTCGCTCTGATTGGCTGAAACTAAAGTCTCAATATTTTTCATGTTTCTTGTCATAATCTTTTGAAATTTTGAACAAAGTCTTAAATTATGAAGATCTACAGCATGATATATAAAAATTTTCATGAAAGCATGCACATGCGTGCGTGCTGCAATCTGATTGGCTGAAACTTTAAATGGCTATATCTCCTTTGTGTTTTGACGAAATGCTTTGAAATTTAAAACATAGTCATGCAGTAGGATATCCTACAATACGATATAGAAAGAAAATCATGAAATCACGCGCATGCACGTGTGCTGCAATTTGATTGGCTGAAACTTTAAATGGCTATATTTATTTTGTTTTTTGACGAAATGTTTGGAATTTTAAATATAGTCATTCATTAAGATATCCTTCAATACGATTAAGATAAAAAAAAAATTCATGAAATCACGCGCATGCATGTGTGCTGCAATCTGATTGGCTGAAACTTCAAATGGCTATAGCTCCCTTGTTTTCTAACCAAACAGGATGGGATTTAGAACATAGATAAATATAAGGGACTCCTACAAGAAGGTGTATTCATCATGCACTTCCTTGCACGTGCGTGCACGTGAAATGAGTAAAATTAAAAATACACTCGAATGAGTGTATTTTTTAATACTTTTGGATAACATCTTTGATATCAAGTATATTAAAATATATAGATAGTGTAGACAAGATAATATGGCCGTTACGCACATGAACAAGCGTACAATGCTTAAATTTAAATATATTTTGTATTCTTCTGGGAAGACCTTGATAAGTTTAAATTCCATTAAGTATTTCTTATTTAATAGAGATTACAGGGAATATGGCACCAAAAGGGAGTTGGGGAGCGTTTGGGGAACATCTGTAACGGTCCCGGTTACAATTAGCACTAGTTATTATTCTTTTTTCTTCTTATTTCTTCTCCGGTACTTTTTTGTCCGGAAGTGTTCTCAGAAACTGTTCACCAAACTAAGTTAAAACCTTTTTAGGGTTAGTTGGCATGTTGTGTAGATGTGCTGAACGAAGGTCATTTTGCGCACATTCGCATGCACGTGCGGGCGCGTGCAATGAGTAAAATGACTGATATATTTAATATGGTTGTAACTTTTATATTTTTTGATAAAATGTTTTGAAACTCATTATATAAAGATATATAAGATGTGTAGATAAGATGACATGGTCAAATTTGCATGAACTCACGCGTTATCTTTTTTGTTTTATGATGAAATGCTTTGAAATTTATAACATAGACATGCATTAGGATGTACTACAATATGATATATAAAATTTTTCATCAAATCACGCGCTTGCACGTGCGCTGCAATCTGATTGGCTGAAACTTTAAATGACTATAACTCCCTTGGTTTTCAACCAAACAGCATGAGATTTAGAACATAGATAGACATAAAGAACTCCTACAAGATGGTATTGTCATCATTCTCATGCATGCACGTGCGTGCACATGTGCTTTGCTCTGATTGGCTGAAACAAAAATCTCAATATCTTTTCTGTTTTTTAACAAAATGCTTTGAAATTTAAAAGATAGGCATACTTTAAGATGTCCTGCAATATGATATATAATAATTGTCATGAAAACACGCGCATGCACGTACGCTGCAATCTGACACCTTTCATTTTTCGCTAAACGTCCCCATTAAGGAGTTGAAGGGTTGGCCCCTAAATATTTCTTTTGCAAATAACTCGAAAACGAAACAGAATCCTGAGGAGTTGTTGAACAAAAAGTATTCAAAATCATGAGAACTTTAAGATAAGATCAGGAAAAAGGGGCTGGGCACTCAAATTAGGGGCCAAGAGGGGCCAAAAGTCTTTAATCGATAACTCTTAAGCAGTCAATATTTTGTTATACATTACTGAAGCAAAAATGTTTATCTCAACAATTTACAACTTTACATAATGATTTAAATGTCGTATGGTCCATAATAAGGGGCCAGAAGGGGCCAGAATGCTAAATCTTTGACGCTTTTTATCTCAAAAGTGGGAAATATTTTGATTAGTAATATTGCACGAAAGATGTTCAAAATAATGTTCTGAATAATATGCAACCTTTCATTTTTCGCAAAACGTCCCCATTAAGGAGTTAAAGGGTTGGCCCCTAAATATTTCTTATGCAAAAAACTCGAAAACAAGAAGAATCTCTGAATAGTTGTTGAACAAAAAATGTTTAAAATCCTGAGAGGTTTAAGTTAAAATCAAGAAAAAGGGGCTGGGAACTCAAATTAGGGGCCGAGAGGGGCCAAAAGTCTTTAATCGATAACTCTTAAGCAGTCAATATTTTGTAATACATTACTGAAGCAAAAATGTTTATCTCAACAACCTACAACTACATATTATGATTTTCATGTCGTATGGAGCATAATAAGGGGCCATAAGGGGACAGAATGCTAAATCTTTGACGCTCTATATCTCAAAAGTGAGAAATATTTTGATAAGTAATATTGAACAAAAAATGTTCAAAATAATGTTCTAAACAACATGCAATCTTTTATTTTTCGCTAAACGTCCTCATTAAGGAGTTGAAGGGTTGGCCCCTAAATATTTCTTTTGAAAAAAACTTGAAAACTAAAGAGAATCTCTGAATAGTTGTTGAACAAAAAGTGTTCAAAATCCTGAGAGCTTTAAGATGATATGAAGAAAAAAGGGCTGATCCCTAATATTAGGGGCCGTGAGGGGCCAAAAATCTAATTTTTAAATCTTTAATTTTCAAAGTCTGTTTACAGATTATGGAGGCAAAATCGTTCTTCTTCACAATCTTTATCATTCTTTTAGAATGAAAATCTCAATCAAAATCTTATCTCATCTTATCAAGAATCGGACGGAAGACCCACTCGTTGCTCGCAACGAGATCGTATCTAGTATTGTTATTATTACTGTGATATAACAATGTATAATTTATTAATGAAACATTCATAGAAATGCCACAACTAATTATAAACTTTTAACTATATGTAGTAATCTTTGTGTCAATCTATATTGACAAACATTTTTAAAAAATAATTTGATTAGAATATGAATTTTATTCGTTAAAGTGACAATACGGCGCATCTCTTCAAAAAACATACTTGTTAAAATTTTCTTATAGGATTTGGAATTTTTTTCATACTCATAAATGTATACACTTTCAGAAAATTACGAATTTCATAAGTAAATAATTCTGATTATTTCATTAAAATTAATAATTATTTATGGTACATAAATATATACATCGCAACGTGTTCGAGGTTCCACATTCCATGCTATACACGCATGCGTATGGTTTTCATAAACAAAACAGCATGGTAAGAGAGGGAAGCCCGGTAGGCCTGCTACATTGACAAAGTCGACCAAAACGAAAAACAAAACCAAAAATAGGGCTTGAAATTAAAAAGCAACTTTCCTGACAAAAATTTAGTTCGGAGATTAAAATAATCATTGGATGAAGAAGAAACGGGATCTCGGCGACATTCATGTGGGGCTCACGAAGGTTCTACCGTACAGGTTTGTTGATACATGCTATCATTTCTCGTATCTACATGGCTTTCAAAGAAAAAAATCAGTGTAAACTCAAGGTTAAAATGCACTTATGACGTATAAAATTTATTGTCAGTTGAAGTGCAAATTGTATTGGAACTGCAGAAAGATATTTTGTTTGACATTTTGCCGCGATAACTTATGATTTGGTGGATTTTCCTTTCCTGCACCCTAATACACAAAACGTCAACATTTGTACTTAATCATGTTATATTCGTCTGAATGCAGACTAATATGTTAAATATTATTAATTTACCGGGAGTTAAGATATTTTGATTCTCAGAATTGCTTTTACTTAATATTCCATTTTAATTGTGAACCCTACATTGTATGTACGTGCCATTTTAGAATTCACATGGTACAAGTAAACAGATCTAAGTTGTACGACCCTTGATTTTCCTTCAGATTCTAATTACGTAATTTTGTATGAGGAGGGAATATATATTTTTCTCAAATGCTTACTTCAACTTTTTACCTTATTCCTGAATGATATATTGGGTAAATTTGGTTGAAAAATCACACAATTTGCAGCCGTACTGCCGCTTTAAATTAACTTGTCAAAAATAAAATAATCAATATCAAAGTCCATAAAACAATACAAAATTGGAGCAGAGCAAACACGGACCTCCATTTGAAACATCGGAGGTGGGATCAGGTGCCACGGAGGAGTGAGCATCCCCTGCCAACCGGTCACACCCGCCATGTGCTCCTTGTCATGATCGGGAAATAAAGAAAAATCCGTCGTCACTTCATTGTATAAATGATGGACTGATAATTAGTATGAAAAACGTCAGTCAGCATTTGACTCAATGATAAATTGTATTTGCTGACAAGGTCGAGGAATTCGTGGGTACTCATCATCCACGAATTCAAATATTCAACGATTTAATAAAGGGATTTTTTAAAGCCATCTTTCCTATTGTAGCTGCAAGTGAATACACGAAAGTACGTTCCCTCTAGATTGTGAAAAGCACGCAATCTACGATAAATGGTATACAGGGTCATGAGAGCGACCACAAACTTTACGAAATCTAAACTTAAAACGGAATTGTTGAAATCCATTTGGTACCTACTAATTTGCCAGTAGTCTGACTAGGTTTAAAACTTGATTGTTATCGGTACATGTCTTTGAGTATCGAATAAGTTGGGAGATGTAAACGCCATGACAGGTGATAGCGGGGTATTTAAGTAAAAACTTTATAATAACTTTTTTGGTCTCATAATGTGATCAATTGAGTGGCTTGAGTGATAATTTGCATAAAGGGCGAAGGTGTTTATGCATAAAATTTTCACGCAAGCCAATCGATTGATCATCTTTACGAAACCAAAAATTTTGCAGTTATTCCATATATTTACATACTCTTGATTCCGCAGAATCAGGTGTTACAGGCCACGCTTCTGTCACTTTTTCCCTGCCCTGCATGTGATTTTATAAAATCGCATCTCTAGGTGAACCTGTAGAATTATTAAGAAATAAAATACTTTTACTATAATTTTATCTTGGACGAAATATAACAATATAAATAAGGATAGTTGATAAGTTATTCATAATATTAAATGTCAGTTGGTCCCCAGCGTCTTTAGTGAGTAAAACATCCAGATATAAAATAGATTTGCCAGACGCTGTGATGTCTTTATTTTCAGTTCACTGTAATATCGAATCGACATAATTATGAATGAAAGTGACCATGTTGATTTATAAAACTTTGTCGAGATATTTGAATGTCGAGTTGAAGGTTTCTTCTTATGTTGAAGTTTTTGAGTAAATTCTGCTTCATAAAAATAGAAAAAAAGTTCAATTGATAACACGGGTCACATTGAAATTCCGACAGTTTGTTGGAAGACCTTGTCTCCGAAGACTACATAAAAGTTGTCGGTGAAACTCCAGCATTTTTTTTTAACGTTGAAGTACTTGTGATTAATATATTTTGAACAAGGTAATTTTGTTGAAGACCAATCACAAGATAGGAACATTTCCGATTCCTTATTTGTTGAAGAAACGCTTTTAAAACTATGAGATCAAAATTCCAGTTTTATTTTATACAGATGAATGATTTGAAAAACTTTGCGATTTAAAATTTTCTGATTTTATTTTTATTTGAGAATCAACATCTGATATTTGGCACTTCAGGAATATTCTGTAGAATAGTAAACAAGCTTGAGTGAAGTCGGTTTAAAAGCAGTTTATGTCTTTGTAACGAGTAAAAACAGGAGATAGGTAGTATATATTTGTTGTATGAATCCAATAAGTAGGAAAGATGTAAGTCATAAATGTTGACTTGAATCTAAAAAGAACTGAAAAGAGATTTTCAACTTTATGATTGGCCTGATGATCTGCATTTGCATTTCTGTTTGTTTTTTTTTTCTTTACGTTGTTTATAAAACCAAATCAACAAATCCATTTTTAATTCGATATAATTACTTCTCATTGCTTACTTCTTTAATGATCCCACCTCCGATTTTTTTGGAGGTCCTTGTTTTCTCTGCTCCTATTTTCTATTATTTTATGGACTTTTTAACTTGAATACTATTCGTTATCTCATTATATCTCATGATAAATCAGATTTATACTGCGTGATTTTGCCTCAGCAGTTTGCTAAAAATCTGTTATCTTGTTTTGGTGGAATTTATTATTTTGTTATTGGCACAAAACAAGAGAGATTTTTTTTCTAGCAAAATGTTTGCTATGTCAGCCATTCTTTATCCTTATGACTTTTATATTCCTCGAGGGGATATTGCTATTTTTGCATTGATAGTTCCCATTTCGACAAATAAACCACGTCAAGTTAATTGCACTGAATTTTGCTTCAGCAGAGAATACATCGTAATAATGCATCGAAAACATACATCATCAAAGTATTTACAGCGGCCAAAGATCTTTAATATCCGAATTCCGAATTCTATTGTTGATTTCACTTAAATTTGTGTAAGTTCATAAACTAGAAGCATAAAGCTAAAGTCGGAAAACAACTTTTCAGAGCTAGTGCTTAATAATAAAAAAGTAAATATTATTTTACCTTTGTCTTATTCTCTGGGTCAATATTGATCATAAAATAAACAATGATTAAAACACCTAAGAATGATTTACATTCTCATATTTTTCTTGCGTTTTTAAAATATTATTTAGTACATTCTTTAACGAAGAATGATATTTGGTCCCTATACCCCCCCCCCGCTTGAAAATCGGGAGGGCATATAGTGATCGGGATGTCCGTCCGTACGTCCGTCTGTTACGCTTTGGGGTAGCCATCTTTTATCAATGATTCCTCTTTTACCACTGCATCAAATTTAACGAAACTTTCACAGAATTTTTGTTATAAAGTGCCATTGAGCACGCACCTCCTATTTTACTTTTAGATTAGACCTATATTTTTGGGATTCCAAGAACAAAACATGAGCACTGTAATTTTTTTCTATAATATTGAAGGGAACCCATCTTTTATCTGCAACTCCTCGTATACCACTGTATCAAATTTAATGATACTTTCACAAATTCTTTATTACACAATGTTATTGTGCATCTCCTATTTTATTTTGATCATATGTCAATTCTGAATATCTTTAATATTACAAAGAACCAAAATGAGTTTGAGCTACTATATATATATATATATATATATATATATATATATATATATATATATATATATATATATATATATATATATATATATATATATATATATTGGATTCCGAAGCTTCAAACGAATCCTTACAAAAAAAATACATTGCGGGTTCCAGTAAATGTTATCCCCCTTTCTTTACTCCGTACTAAGATATTAACGGTAGTGAAGTCGAAACTTAAAGAGTACTATGCAACAACATACTAGTATTCAAGAAGTGGTGTAAATCAGATGTGGATACTTTAAAATTCCAAGGAACGTTTAGGCAATTTGAAATTACAAGACTTCACCAAAATCAACAGTTGAAAAACTTACGACTTACACTACCATTCCTCAGGATAAATGAAATTCCAGGCTTTTTGATATCTTTCAATAAAACTGGACCTCTTAAATTGACTTACCTTGTCATTGGTCATTTGCAAAATTATTTTGCAAAAAACAATCTGATTGTATACACGAGTACTCTGAAGTTGACATCAAAAAGATGCTTGAGTTTCAGATTGACAATATCTATGTTGTTTCTAACAATCTACTGGAATTTCCAGAGGTACAAACTGCGCCCCAAAATTAGCAGAACTATTTTTGTATTCAAATGAAGCAGAATTTGTGCAAAATTTCATGCGTGAAATTAAGAAAACACTTGCTGTGGCCTTCAACACGACATTTAGATATATCGACGACGTACTGTCAATTAACAATGGTAATTTTCATTCTTATGTCGATACGATATGTCCTAGTCAGCGTGAGATAAGAGATACCACATAGACTGTCACATCTGTTTCATATTTGGATATCTTACTTGAAAAAGACGTTAATGGTAATCCAACAACCAAGATCTATAATGAAAGTGGTTACTTTAATTTTACTATCGTCAACTTCCCTTACTTATACAGCAATATACAATATACCTTCATCACCTGCATACGGAGCTTATATATCCTAGGTGAACCGATACGCAAGAGAATGCTCTACGTTTGAAAAATTTTGAAAATGAAGTATATTATTGACAAACAAATTGATGAAACAAGAATTTTGGCAGTCTCGCTTAAATTCATTATTTCGTAAGTTCTATTGTCGATCCATTCTTTTCAGCAAATACAATTTATCAGTGAATCAAATGCTGACTGACTTTTTTCATACTAATTGTTAATCCATTATTTATACACTGAATTGACGACGAATTTTTCCGTTATTTCTCGATCATGACAAGGAGCACACGGTGGGTGTGACCGGTCGACAGGGGATACTCACTCCTCCATGGCACCTGATCCCACCTGTGATGTTTTAGAGGTTTTAGAGGTCCGTGTTTGCTCTGCTCCTGTTTTGTATCGTTTTATAGACTTTGATATTGAATACTATTCCTTATCTCCATATCCTTCATTAGTTTAAAAACTTAATCATATTTAGTAATGTTCTCTAGACACAAAAATTTCTACAAACAGCCTAATATAATTGTAAGTTCTACCGTCGATACAATGACTTTGTCAGTACATACAATTTATCATTAAGTCAAATGCTAATTGACGTTTTTCATAAAAATTGTTAGTCCATTATTTATACACTGAATTGACGACAGATTTTTCGGTTATTTCTCGATCATGACAAGGATTACATGACGGGTGTTACCGGTCGGCAGGGGTTGCTCACTCATCCATGGCACCTGATTCCACCTCTGATGTTTTAGAGGTCCGAATTTGCTCTGCACCAATTTTGTATTGTTTTATGGTCTTTTGATCTTAAATACTGTTTGCCATCTTCATATGTTCCATATAACTTTTGAACTACAAAAGCTATTTGGAAAAGATTTGATTTGCATTTATGCGAACGACCGTGTAATATCTCGTATAATGTACTTTTTCTTAATATTCAGAACAGACATTTCTTGAATGCACGCTCAGATAAATAGATATAGACTGGCAGATATAATGAATACCGTGCAATAAATGCCTTTTTACTAATAAAAAAATAGCCAGGAAATCTCTTGAGATATAAAATAGATGCCCGACTCAGTTAAATGGAATTTACAAGTCTTGTAGATTTTATGCCTCTTTGATTTGAAATCTCGACTATTCTATGTCCAATAAAATTTGCGTTTCAGATCTGTCATATATAATAAACAAATTTCAAAGCATCACTTTTGAAAACTTTTCAATTCCTGGCATATAAATAAACATATAAATAAAATGAAACTTATTTCAAATAAAATGTCAAAACGCCCACTTAATATAATCTCATTTCATTGATAAAAATGCGACGATTTTTACTGCTTTGTCACTTTAAATCTTTTCTCTTTTTTAATTTCTTGAAGTCTACATTTTTGCTGTGCTGAAAACTTCACAGATTTTCATAAATATGGTAAAAAAGCATTAAGTTTGTGAATCAGATTGTGACAGAAAGATGGTATATTAACAGCTTCATTTATTTCTTTTTGGAGTGATCAATATCAATTTAATAATACAACAATATATGGCTAATGATATCTGTGACCTTCACTTTATACTGCTAATGATTTTTGCAGATTTCATTTTACATGTATACGAGGGGTGATCAAAAAGTTCGCGAACTATCTCTATATCTACCACAAACCACAAAACGGATTAGAAAAAAAAATGGTACACAAATAGCGATACACAAGTTCTATAAATAGCATATGCTGAATAAAGTTTTGCTTCTTGTTTGTGACGTCACAATGTAGATATGACTTCACTATGCAGGTCACTTGTGACTTGTGACTTGTGACTGGTTGTCTCAGTCGAACTCGTTCAAGAAACGACTGTAAAATTTATGGTATATCTTAGAAATCCCTTTGAAGTAACGTATAATAATTTGTACACAGTTTATTAAGACAAATGACTGTCTATAAATTCAATCAATGATTGGATTGATCGTTTTAGTGAAGGAAGGCAGATGGTTAAAAATGAAACTTGTTATATTGCCCAGTGAGAGCAAGTTTGAAAAGAGGTGTGTTTTTAATTAAGCAATTTGCTATCAAAGACCTCCAATTGTCACTTTGAAAAATAGTTGAATATTTCAACTATAATATAATTATCAAATACCTAAGATATCGTTTACTTTAGATTTTAAACATATTAGATTTGTTAAAAAGGAGGCACCCATTCTCTATCCACCTTGAACAAACCTTGAGACAGAAGATTTGGGTTTTGATGGTCGCCATGCTTATTTTTGGAAAGGATATTCTTATCCACCCATTCTGTTGCCGAGATTTGAACGTTTCTGACAAATTAACGGTTCTTTTCATAAAAATTAACTTACATGGAAAGAAATATAAAACTCAGAAAAACTCTCAGTTTTTGTGACAAAACGCTACGGAGGGGGTCACGTGACCGCCTATATCACGTGATTTGCGCATGAGCAGAACGGTGACAGATGTGCATTAAAATCGGAGAGGACTAATTTAAAATATAATCGACACTGAAACCAAATATTGTATATTTTATGGAAGTTCTTCAATTACTTCGCGAACTTTTTTTATCACCCCTCGTATACATATATACAACATATGACTTTAATTTATATATCAAAGCATTTGCAAGCTTTGTATCAAGCATAAACCTCTAACCATATTACATTGGCCATATCTGATATAACTTTACTTTAAAAAGTCATTAATTTTGAAATTTGAAAAAAAAATTATGTTAACATATTTCGGAAAATCCCCCAAAGTTCTAACCGGGCAAATTATTTTCTACCCAGAAGATCCAAAATGAATTTGAACTACCATATATATATATATTGGATTCCGACACTTTATAAGAATCCTTACAAACAAAGATACATTGCAAGTTCCAGTAAATCTTCAACCAAGCCTTTTTCTTTACTCCTCATTAAGACATTGACAGTAGTGAAAGGAAAACTTCAAGAGTACTTTGCAACAATATATTCAAGAAGTGGTGTGAATCTGATGTGGATACTCAAAAAATTCCAAAAAAACTTTTGGAGAATTTCAAAATCAACAGCTCAATGTTTTGATGATCGAACGAATCGGTGCATTAAAGTTTCATTAAATTCCTCAAATTTTATGAAGGTAAGGGGGCTTCGTTAAGTGGTCATAAACAAGTTGATGAAACAAGAATATCAGCAGTCTCGTTTAAAGTCATCAATTCGTAAGTTCTATGGTCGATAGAAAGACCTTGGCAGCAAGTACAATTTATCATTGAGTCAAATGCTTACTGACGTTTTTCATAGTAATTATTAGTCCATTATCTATACACTGAATTGACGACAGATTTTTCCGTTATATCCCGATCATGACAAGGAGCACATAGCGGATTTGACCGCTAAGCAGGGGATGCTCACTCCTCCATGGCACCTGATCTCACCTCTGATGTTTCGGAGGTCCGTGTTTGCTCTGCTCCTACTTTTTATTGTTTTATGGACTTTGATACTGACTACTGGCCGTTATCTCCATATCCTTCATTAGTTTAAAAACTAACATATTTATGCATGTTTTCTGCACACAAAAATTTCTACGAACAGCCTAATATAGTGAATGAAATATATGGAGAGAAACACAGAGAAAGCGAAAAACAGTATTCAAGCTTAAAAGTCTATTTAACAAAGGAGCACGACCATAGACAATTCAGCAAGAAATGTGATTAGGAAGAAACATGTCATTTGACTAGTCTGTATGTTTAACTATCAATTTGGCATTAACTGTACATTTTGTTTTTAAGTATAGCCAATTAATTGTTATATACGTTTTTGTGATATGTAATGTAGTTTTAGTTTTAGTCATTTGTTAGTTCAGTAAATGACATTTTCACTCAATTGTGTTTTTAATAATTCATACAAGAGGTTAAGCAAAAACAAGCGTCGAATAGCCAGAATTGTCTTGTCTCATTACAGAAAAATTTGTGGATCTAAATAAAGGCCATGCAATATGTTTTCAAAGTCACTCAAAATACGACCTAACGACAGTACTTGCAAACATTGATCATACCGGCTATAGAATTTGCAAACTGTCAAATGTTGGCTGTAAACGAGATTTTTAATACTAATGAACTGTGCTAAAGTACGTTTAGATAAAGATTCTTGAAAGCACCAAACAACTTTTACAAAGTTTGAATTCATCATTTTTTAAAAGTCAGTAATATCAAAACGACTTATGACATACTCTTTATACAGTCATTTCTCACGCTAAACTGTAAACTATTGAGACTTTTTTATATCATAGACAATATCTTTTTTAAAAGATGGAACTCGGAAATATCTCTTATCATGTCATTAGAATTTTTTTTGATACAAATTTACAATATAAAAATACTCTAAAGTTGATCAAAAGGATGTTGGAGTTTCTCATTTACATTTTTTTTTAAATAGTCATCGGAGACCAGCCCCCAGGATCATTAAACAGACTCTGAATCAAATCAAATTGTCAATTGCTTGTGAAATGTTTATTAATTTGAATTAATCTCAAAATTGGCAAATAACAGTACTTTTGTGAATCAATATAGAAACATATTTGATTTTTATTATATTCTCCTTTACTCTCCCCAACAACTAAGTTATAACATAAAGATTTTGACTAAAGATTTTGACTTAATCTTGAGATGTTTCATGATCCCGGGACCTTAATTTCGAATTCCGATTGGCACTTATTGTGCTCTTTTAACATTGATGTTGTTGATTTATCTAAACTCGAATTAAAAAATCACAAAAAGTGTTTTGCTTTGTTTTTCTCATGTAGAAGTTTTATACCAATTTCTGTTTTATAAGAGTTGAAACCATTTCGGAGTACGAAAGAGTTTCAATTTTATCCCAGAACAATAGTAAATCTATTTTATCATTATTATTTTTTTAATTTAACTTTTTCTGATTGTGTCTTCAAAATGAGATTTGAATTTTCATGAGAGTATGGGCACAATTTTATCATTCATCAATGATTTGTACAAATAAAAAGACAGCAATATATCTTTAATATTTTGAGGGTTGAATCCTCGTGTTTTGTAGTTATACACATTCCTTGCTGTATTATACTAGATGCCCCGAGGTCTAATCCTATTCTTATTTTTCAAATTACCCCCTCAATAAACCTAGCAGCTATTCAATACGGCTTACATATTCAACAGAATCTTTACAAATTTAATTGATCTCGGCATAAATCGAAACCATTGGCCACTAACTACCCCGCTAACATATTTATTGCCTCTAATTGTTCCTTATTTATTCGCACTAGTCTGAAGACGCCTAATTCTTGATCGTTTGTCCAAGAAACGTGGGAGTTCACATGGTCTTAGTATCTCGTTAGACCTTCAATTTCCGATCCCAGCATTTCTTGTATTCCTCTCTCAGGAAGGGTGCCCGTAATACGGAAATCCCTGAAACAATCGACCAATGTGTGTTAATTAGTAAATGCTTTCTCTGATCCGAGTCCATAGCGGATATATTGTTACACGCAGACTTAACGGGAAGAAATTTGATGAAGTTGAGAGTTGGTGAGGAGCTCTATTGATCTGACCTGCCACTTGGCGCTACGTCTTCGTTAGACACGGTCGTGGGGATGCTCTGGTGGAGTCTGGTCCTCATTTTACTGGTCCCCCCAGGGGACACTTCCGGGTTTCCCTGTTATGGTTGTTCTAAAGACTTGCGAAGAAGAAACCAGCAGAAGCGACAGTCGGTCAGTATATGTTTTATATTGAATTCAAATTTGAAAAAAAAAAAATACTGTAAAACAGTACTGCGTCAAAGATATTTTTGATATTGAAAATTAAAATATATTTGTATTTTTAAAATACTGCAAAACACTATTGTATCAAGGATGTTTAATTTTGTTTGTTTTCCTTTTGCGAATCAATCAAGATTTTGTTATTAATTTTTTTACTCATTTTATAAATGATTAAAAAGTATTTTTTAAGTTATATCAATCGAAAAGCGATTGATAAATCTTACGATTTAATAATAATTTTCCAAATTAGGATATTTTTAAGATGTCAATCAAAATAAAAATAGAAAAGTGATTAATCTTTAATAAATGCATGCTTTTATGAAATGTGAAGATACTTGTACGAACAGTTATTCAATTAAAAACTTCCATTCAAACAATACCAGTTTGGTGCCGTGTAAACTACAGACCTCTTAAGCATTAAAGATGGGGTATTGTACTGTAACTTTTTGGTACATTATATCTTATCAAAATCATTTCGCTGATTAAAAATATTTTTATACTTTATTAATGCCTTTTCATAATCTCGTGCTTAATTATTTTTTTTCTTTGATCAGTGGATAAACAAAACAGAATTATTTACTTACACTTCAAAAATCAATAAATCCTCGGCATTTTTTCTCGTGATATATGATGATATAATGACAGTGCTTTTTATCAGTTTGGAGAAAGATTGATCCACAAACATCAGCCCTGTAACGGGATTAGCATTGATTTAGCCTCAAGTGAGGTCTCTATTCACCAGCGACATTAGAGATAATCAGATTATCGAGTCCTGATCCTCGCTTCCCCGCCCCCCGGGCGATTTTCCACGAGAGTATAAAAGCACGAAATACCATCATAAATTGATTAACCGGAGTTGTGTATATTAGACCGAGATTGGTTCCTCTGTGAAATATTTATGTTTATTGCATGTTTGACGTCCATAGTCTCTAGAGTAAACTCTTTGATGACTTGAATTATAAACCATCGGAGAATCTCGATTTCACACTCAGGTCTGTACCTTAGTATATACGGAAAGTATGAAATGTCAGATCAAAATGTTTCCCAAGAAATAAAAAAAAGCATCGCAGCTTTAAAAGCATTTAATGGTTTATCTACACTTACTTTCCTTTCACTGCGTTGTAGACCTTTGTCATTCACAGTTATATGATACTTTGGAGATAACTAGTGAAAAAAGTGTAAAGTTACATTATTATCTATGTTGCTTTGGGCGGAATATTCGATTGTTCGTTGCTTAAAAACTACAATTCGTATCATCATATATGGGTACACATTTTCACTTTTTTTTAGAGTAAAACATCCAAGTACCCTTCTCCGCTAAAGATTTAATTTTAGAATTTAAAGAAAACACAATTTAATTTCATTATAGATTTTTAATGATACCCAACGTTTTGACATGCGAAATACACTTTTTAAAAGACGTCAATTGATATGTTGTCTCTTTTCGAAGGCCTCGTATGAGCACCGATTACAACTCAATTTGTGTTTTTGAAAAAGTATGAAGAGAATGAACATTTATCAAGCTCAAGCTCATACGTCAATAGAAACACTACCAGGTTGGTAGCAGAGCAAACGTTCTAGCCCTAGCCAAAAAAAAAATTAATTTTTTAAATTTTTCAATCGTCAACTTCCCTTACTTATGCAGCAGAATACCTTCATCATCTGCATACATGGATTATATCTCTCAGCTGAGCATGCTCTACGCATGAACAATTTCTAAAACGAGGTACGTTATTGACAAACAAGTTGATAAAACAAGAATATCAGCAGTCCGGTTTAAAGTCATCATTTCTTAAGTTTTATGGTCGATACAATGACCTTGTCAGCAAATACAATTTATCACTAAGTCAAATGATGACTGACATTTTTCACACTAATTGAAAGACCATTGATTAAACACTGAATTGTTGACTGATTTTTCCTTTACTTCTCCATCATGACGAGGAGCACACGGCAGGTGTGTCTCTGTCAGATAGTCTTATCAACGTCATTTTAATGTTTAATGAACTTACTTTTCCTAAGCACCTGATTTTCCTCTGGAACTTTTGGGGGTCCTTAATTTTATGCAATGTCACAGATCTGTTATCTCCATCCTCTTTTAATTATTTATATTAAACAATTAAAAATTCTGTTTTATTTCATTTTGTTTCTTTACAGAATTTTTTCATAATTATGTGAAACAAAGACAATAACAGGTATATTAATGTATGTACGAAGCATAAATCAAAATAATTCCTAACGATAAAAAAGTATGAAAATCATGTAAGGTAAAAGTTGAGTTAAGTTATGTATTTCAATTAAGTAGTATCATCTGATAGAACCTATAAGATTTCATTTTTCTTGTAAAAGTAAAACATTCACATTATAAAATAGAAGTCGGCATCGCGCAATTGGCAGCGGTGCTGTTTTAACCAAAATATCAAGAAAAAAATATAGATGGTTAAAAAAATCAATTCTTGTCTTGTTGATGCAATCTCTTAATGATACGTCTGATAGTGTCTCTTAAATTTGAAGAATTCATTAATCGTTAAAAAAGTAAATTTGAGAAGAATCTCTCTGTCCTTTAAAACAAATGATAAGTAACTGTTAGAAATAATCTATTAGATTCTCCGCAATAAATGTAATGTATTAATTTTAAAGCTTCGTTCAAAATGATATAGTGACAAACTAATGGTCTAAATCAATATATGTAACAAAATATCAGAATATGAAATCCTCTCTCTAATAGAAAATTTATTTTATCGACCGTAATGTAAAGTTAATAATGCGAGAGAGTAAGATGGAACTTGATCAATCACAAAGTGAAGTTCAGGTTATGATGAACCGGTCCCTAGTGGCGCTGTGATGTATTAGAGGTCTATGATTAGAGCACTTTCCTTTGGGTGTCACCTCACACATCATTTCCCCTGTCAGTCAGGCCAGTAATGACGTCTCCAATGCTCCAAACTAATCTCCAGTTAACACACTTGGGTGAGAAGACAAATACAGGACTCAAACGGAATGGGCAAATTCTATTTTGTCTTTCATTTGCTTTGGCTTAAGGCCTTTCCACCCTCACAATTGTAAAAGATAAAACTTTTGGAGAAAAGTACAAGAACAGCACTTATTTTCATTTAAAAGAGATTGAATTTACCAATTATTGCAAAAAATGTCTGGGTTGCCATATAATTCAAGATAAAAGACATAAATAAACAGAATTATATGTCAGCATTTAAAAATCGTATATTTTTGTAAAGAGTAAAAATTTGTAAATCGTACATTTTTGTAAAGAGTAAAAATTATGTAAAGATTGGTTCAGATGTATAATTTTAATCTTGAAAGTTCCGAAATACTTGCTTCTTCTAGATTTAAGATACTTTTGAATTGATAATATCAGGTAAACAATTTTACATCAGAAGAACAATAAAGAAAATACATGAATGAAGATGCATGAGAAAGAGTTATCGCCCTTTCAATCTTTTTTTAAGATTTAGTTTATTTTTACATTTCTTATTTGTGCAAACAAATTCGTTGTAAATCATATTTACAAAAGTGTATATATATATTCTCTCGCTTTTACTACCTAACCTCTTTATGTAGCTTCAATGACATTTTCCTAAAACGTAAAATCTTGTACAAAATCACACGCAAAACAATTAACATTCCTAATCTCAAGATGGAGAAATCAATAACTGACAAAAACCGTCTATAAATGAAGCGCCTAAACTCCAGTAAAGTGTAATAGATTTCAAGGATCTGACAAAGGCGCTATTTATCTTGATGTTTTCTTACGAGGGAATCAATGGTGTTCGTAAAATGGATGACTCTTAACAAGTGCTCAGAGACACTCGGCCGACAGTGTTCACTGATCGCTGATTGTCTTCTTCCAATGAGATTGCTATCCACAAGATAATAACATATTGAAAATGCTAGGGTCGTCATATGGTATATGCCAGGCT
>NW_026940814.1:0-12573 GCF_032062105.1 Saccostrea cuccullata
TTTCTGAGAAAATATGCTTTTTTGATCATGTTAAATTCTAATTTTTGGCATGGAAGCAGCTACCTTGATTGTGAATAATGTGTCCATCTTTCATGGTTGACAAAAAAATATATCTTGAGTAATTTAGGAATAAAGTTCTGAAGCTGCACTGAATTTTGAATTTCTTCTCAGTGATTGACAAAGTAGGCGGAGATAACCAGTGTTTTGTTTACACAGGAAGTGGCTTTAGCCATGTACTGCAGCACATGCTCTGCGTGGTATTACTATACTATAAATAGTTTTCACTAGTGATTTTTATAATTTACAGAGAAAAAATGACTGAAAAAATTTTTATTTTGTCAATGAATAGTAAATACACAGGTTTTGAAAAAGAAACATACATGTACAGTTACTGTATTAATGTTTTTTTTCATACAAACCTTAGAGGACAAGTGATAAGATAGCTCAACTAATATATTGAAGTATATTCCAGTCACTTAATTTTTTGAAAATAAAATATTCACAAGTCAAAAGAAATATTTTCAACACAGGTTTGAGTTCCTAATCACTCTGATATATGTCCCATATATGGCTGATCATTGGGATTAGGTAGCCAGTGTCTCACAAGGCTCAAAACACATTTTGGCATAAGGTCTCTCCTGTGATAAATGGAATTTTTTCTCCGCGGATCCTGTCGTAGGGCATTTCTGTTCCTCTAAATATATCTCGGAACCTACCATACATTTCTATGGAACAACATAGTCTAGAATCTTTTGTATTTGTCCTTTCTCCTCTGAGAATTACTTCTGTTTGGTGTCTCCGGATCCTCTAACCACCACATTTGACATTGGTTTCCGATGTTATGCATGGACGGAAAAGACAATAGATACATTCCTCTTCTTCATCGTTCTGATTTATAACAAAATCAGCAACATCGCCATTGTTCTGCTCCTCCTGGACCTGGTTTACATTGTCCTCAATTGGAACCTCATTGAATTCCCACTCATGGTGTGCAAATAGATGGCGTATTGTTTCTCTCTGAGTTTCTGTTACTTCAATAGTTAAAATAGATTTCTCTTCTGTTTCCTCCATGTTGTACTCAGCAAATTTCAAGATGGCTACACATTTACACAAGTAACACTGGAAAGCCCAACCATATCAAAAGGACCATACGGGACAATTTAATACTTAAATGCAGAAAGAAAAACAAACCACATATGTAAGCATAGAGCTGCACAAATGTATGATAATGTTTTACATACTCGTGATTATTATTATTTTTTGATTAAAATGTTTTAAGATAGATACATTTTAAAAAGAACTTTATTAGGAAACCCTAATGTGCCTCTGTAACTCTGCAGTGAAAGGTCAGATTATGTCATTTTCAGATGCTAGATCAGGATTTTGGCGGGGAAGTGCTAACTACAGATAGGATTAGGTGTCAAGTCTGAAAATTTTTATGTTAGGGGTGTCAAGATTGCAGATACATAGCTTCTTGGATGTAGAAATCTAAAAATAAAGTTGTTTTTTTAGCTCACCTGAGCCGAAGGCTCAAGTGAGCTTTTCTTATCAAAATTTGTCCGTTGTCTGTCGTCGTCGTCGTCGTCGTCGTTGTTGTTGTTGTCGTAAACTTTTCACATTTTCATCTTCTTCTCAAGAACCACTGGGCCAATTTCAACCAAACTTGGTACAGAGTATCCTTGGGTGAAGGGGATTCAGGTTTGTTCAAATGAAGGGCCACGCCCTTTTCCAAGGGGAGATAATCATGAATTTGTTAAAAATTAATGGCATTTTTAAAAAATCTTCTTCTCCAGAACCGCTGGGCCAGGAAAGATGAAACTCATGTGGAATCATCCTCAGGTAGTGTAGATTCAAGTTTGTTCAAATCATGACCCCCGGGGCAAGGGTGGGGCCAAAATGGCCGACCCAAGTTTTACATAGGAATATATAGGAAAAATCTTTAAAAATCTTCTTCTCCAGAACCACTGGGCCAGGAAAGATGAAACTCATGTGAAATCATCCTCAGGTAGTGTAGATTCAAATTTGTTCAAATCATGACCCCCGGGGCAAGGGTGGGGCCAAAATGGCTGACCCAAGTTTTACATAGGAATATATAGGAAAAATCTTTAAAAATCTTCTTCTCCAGAACTACTGGGCCAGGAAAGATGAAACTCATGTGGAATCCTCCTCAGGTAGTGTAGATTCAAGTTTATTCAAATCATGACCCCGGGGCAAGAGTGGGGCCAAAATGGCCAAGCCAAGTTTTACATAGGTATATGTAGGAAAAATCTTTAAAAATCTTCTTCTCCAGAACCACTGGGCCAGGAAAGATGAAACTCATGTGAAATCATCCTCTGTTAGTGTAGATTCAAGTTTACTCAAATCATGACCCCCGGGGCAAGGGTGGGGCAAAAATGGCTGACCCAAGTTTTACATAGGAATATATAAGAAAAATCTTTAAAAATCTTCTTCTCCAGAACCACTGGGCCAGGAAAGATGAAACTCATGTGGAAGCATCCTCAGGTAGTGTAGATTCAAGTTTGTTCAAATCATGACCCCCGGGGCAAGGGTGCGCGGGGCCAAAATGGCCGACCCAAGTTTTAACATAGGAATATATAAGAAAAATCTTTAAAAATCTTCTTCTCCTGAACTACTGGGCCAGGAAAGATGAAACTCATGTGGAATCATCCTCAGGTAGTGTAGATTCAAGTTTATTCAAATCATGACCCCCGGGGCAAGAGTGGGGCCAAAATGGCCAAGCCAAGTTTTACATAGGAATATATAGGAAAAATCTTTAAAATTCTTCTTCTCCAGAACCACTGGGCCAGGAAAGATGAAACTCATGTGAAATCATCCTCAGGTAGTGTAGATTCAAGTTTACTCAAATCATGACCCCCGGGGCTAGGGTGGGGCCAAAATGGCCGACCCAAGTTTTACATAGGAATATATAGGAAAAATCTTTAAAAATCTTCTTCTACAGAACCACTGGGCCAGGAAAGATGAAACTCATGTGGAATCATCCTCAGGTAGTGTAGATTCAAGTTTGTTCAAATCATGACCCCCGGGGCAAGGGTGGGGCCAAAATGGCCGACCCAAGTTTTACATAGGAATATATAGGAAAAATCTTTAAAAATCTTCTTCTCCAGAACCACTGGGCCAGGAAAGAGGAAACTCATGTGAAATCATCCTCAGGTAGTGTAGATTCAAGTTTGTTCAAATCATGACCCCCGGGGCAAGGGTGGGGCCAAAATGGCTGACCCAAGTTTTACATAGGGATATATAGGGAAACCGTTTAAAATCTTCTTTTCAAGTACTTCAAAGCTATGATTAGTGATATTTATAAGGAATCATTCTCAGGTAGTGTAGATTCTATGTTCAAATGATGAACGCCTGGAAGGGGGGGGGTTAATTCAAGCCCGATGTGCTCAGGTGAGCGCTGTGGCCCCTGTGCCTCTTGTTTTAAATGTTCAAACATAAATACAGACTTTTTTAAAAGTGTTCATATATGCAATTCAGCATCATTTGTTGAGTTCAAGAAAAAAAATTATGCATGTTTGTAAACCAACGCCCCTTTATAAAGAATAATAGTATATTCCAAGAATTAGTTTCTTGTCCATTATTTGTAAAAACCAAAAACCTCAAAACAAAGATAGCGAATGAAAGTGAATATGTCTAGAGCACCGAAAAAACGAAAGAGATTACCAAGTTTCAAAATTGAATTATCGGGAGATGAAAATAAGAAAATCAGTGTTTTGGATTAGAGGGCAAACTGAACAAACATGTTGGAAATCTACAAGTCATTGAATATCTCTTTTCTCTTTGGAGTGAGAAAAGAAATGAGGAACACATCCAAGGTGAAGTTGCACAGTCTGCCCAAGAAAAATTTCCAGCTCCTAGTCCTTACATAAAAGTTCAGAAAAAGGATGTGAATCAAAAACTCTTCTTGTGTGCTGAAGAATCTTTGAGGAGACTTGTGGAAATTGCAGAATACCATGGTCAAAATTGTTCAAGAAGGATATGGAAATAACGAACAGTATTCAATCTCAACGTCCATTAAACAAAAATACGAAATAAGAGCAGAGCAAACACGTACTTCCGAAACATCAGAGGTGGGATCAGGTGCCATGGAGGAGTGAGCATCCCCTGCCGACCGGTCACACCCGCCGTGTGCTCGTTGTCATAATCAGGAAATAACGGAAAAAATCCGTAGTCAATTCAGTGTAAAAATAATGGACTAACAATTGATATGAAAAACGTCAGTCAGCATTTCATTCAAGATAAATTGTATTTGAAGACAAGGTCATTGTATCGACCATTGAATTTACGAAATGATGACTTTAAACGAGACTGTTGATATTCTTGTTTCATCAACTTGCTTGTCAATAATTTACCTCGTTTAAGAAATTGTTCATACGTAGAGCATGCTCTTGCGTATCGAATCAACTGAGATATAAATACTCCGTATGCAGGTGATGAAGGTATATTGCTGCATAGGTAAGGGAAGTTGACGATAGAAAAGTTAAAGTCATCACGTTTATCATATAGCTTGGTTGTTAGATTACCATTAGTGTCTATCCAAGTATGAAGCAGAGGTGTCGGACTCTGTGGTATTTTTTATCTCAAGCTCACCAGGATATATCGTGTCGACGTAGGAATGGAAATTATCATTATTAATTGATAATACGTCGTCGATATATCTAAATGTCGAGTTGAAGGCCACAGCAAGTGTTTTCTTCTTTTCACGTAAAAGGTTTTGCATAAATTCTGCATCATATGAATATAAAAATAAGTTTGCTAATAACGGAGCGCAATTTGTACCCATGGGAATTCCAATAGATTGTTGGAATACCTGGTCTCCAAAAACCACATAGATATTGTCAATCAGAAACTCAAGCATCTTCTTGATGTCAACTTCAGAGTACTTATGTGTGCAATCAGAATCTGTTTTAACAAAATAATTTTTCAAATGACCAATGACGAAGTAAGTAAACTTACGAGTTCCATTTTTGTTTAAGAAGCAGCTGTCAATGATATCAAAAAGCCTGGATTTTAATTTGTCGTGGGGAATTGTTGTGTATAAAGTTGAAAAGTCGTAAGTTTTTATGCTGTTGATTTTTGTAAAGTTTTGTGATTTCAAATTGTCCAAAGGTTCTTTAGAATTTTTAAGTATCCACATCTGATTTTCACCACTTCTTGAATATATAGTTGTACAGTACTCTTGAAGTTTTTCCTTCACTACTGTCAATATTTTAGTGAGAAGTAACGAAAGAGGCTTGGTTGAACATTTACTGGAACCTGCAATGTATCTTTGTGTGTAAGGATTCTTATGAAGTTTCGGAATCCAATATATATAAGGTAGTTCAAATTCATTTTGGCTCTGTGGAATATTAAAAGTATTCAAAACTGACCCTAACCCTAACCCTAACCCTCAAGGAATTTAAAAATAAAGAAAGTGCAACAAAGAGGACATGTAATGTCAACCAAATTTCAATGCGAGGAAGGGGGGGTGTAGGCATACGTTTCTGTGGTCATCATCTCCTTATTTGCCCAATAATGAATATTTAGTAAATAACCTTGTCAACCATTCTTTATTATGCAACGGGATGCTTCTATCACACTACACTAGATTTGCCGATGGAGCAGGTATTGGGAAAATATCAAAACAGGATAGGCAAAAGTGTTTTAATCAATCTAAAAAACACATCCAAAAGGAGTATGAAGATTCCATCTACACAGCAACTCTGGAGGAAGTGGCATCATATGAAGATCTGGAGAGTATAGATATAATGACTGATTCACGACATGGCTGGCGCAAAAATGCCAAAGATTCCAGCGTAGTGGCTATTTGGGACAATACACACAAAGTTTTATAATGTCAACACGTAACGAAATCAGATGATCAAGTGTCACAACGGCATGAAAAATTGTTTGTTAACATGGTTAAGAGTCATGCTATATTTGATATCAGCACTTTATGAATGGCTGTGGTCCTACACCAACATATCCTGACCCC
Organism: Saccostrea cuccullata; assembly: GCF_032062105.1. Taxonomy (NCBI): domain Eukaryota; kingdom Metazoa; phylum Mollusca; class Bivalvia; order Ostreida; family Ostreidae; genus Saccostrea; species Saccostrea cuccullata. Next base: position 5,993 of record NW_026940814.1, read on the forward strand.
ATTCCTCTGATTTCCAGCACATCCAAGCCATCTAGACCCCCTCCAAGGAACAGGAGAATCTTCAGCAAACAGTCAAGGTAAAATTAAATCGTAGAGTATAAATTATTTCCATGCACATTTTCTTCTTATATAAAAAACTATTAAAATAAAAAAAAAATGTTGTTTTTTTAAATGTACCTTTTATATTTCACTTGTAGTTTATTGCCTCCTGGTCTTTTATAGAGCAACAATGCCTATATTTTTGTGTTGATATATGTGAAACATTTTGTTGGTAGATCAAATTTGCAGTGACCTTTGTTCTGTTATTTCAGTGAATCAGAAAATCTGGAAGCCCTGATAATCAATGTGAAGAATCTCTCAGCATGTTACTGCCACTGGTGTGTCAACTTGCTCTCAAACTGAGGAAAAATGTAAGTGCATAATGCCATTTTGATTTATGAACAATACCTAACATAGATACAGACAACAGTTTATTTAATTAAATCATGATAATGACAGAATTATATTTCAGTTAAATTTGAAACAAGTTCTTTCATAAAATGAACATTAAGATATATTCTTTCGACATGTAATTCTTTTCGAGTATATACAATGAAATCACAAAAAGAAACACCGGTGACCAGAAGTTGTCCTTGAACTTGGAAATAGAAGGCCTGAGATTTTTCAAAGTAATTTTTCCATCAGTTTCAAGTAAACAAAAATTGGGAAGAGAAAGAGATTCTTGAATGGTCAAGTCTCGATCAGAGTAGGGGCACTTAATTTCAACAATGCCACGTACACCTCCTTCACAGACCATTCCATCTGGAGTTGCCCCTAGAAATTGCAATTCTGGGTTAATGCACAGTCCGCTGTCATGTTCATGCAATCCCTGTCTTTTAGCATACAATTCTCTGGCTTTCTTTCCATTGGAAATTCCATACGACGTGGAAGTCGACTTAAATGCTCTTGGTTCTTAAATACTTTTGACATACGAGGGCCGTTTAAAAATTATATGTTTAAAAATTACGCGGACTGTGCTATTATATACTCTTACAGACGTAATATAGTTATAAAATTTCAAGGACATATATATATCTTAAAGAATCCAATAAATTTTGGGCAAAATATCTGTATTTTGTAAAAATTCTACTAAAATTATCGGTATGTTCATATCGTTGATGGAGAGGTACGGCGCACGACAAAAAAATTGAAGCAATGCATGCGGATTCAAAAAATTAACTCACTGATTTTCTAAAATTCGCGATATTTTTCAACAATTTTCTTAAATGTACCTGTAAATTGTTCTGTTATTATGTATTTAGATTTTGGACGTAATATTTGAAGTACTAACAGAAATATAGTGATTTTTTCTGATGTGATTCCCGTGAAAACGACTGTGAAAATGACGATCCTGAATTGACGGCGCACCTCTCTTTTGTTAAAATATGTGTATTGCTCGAGATATCGGCAACATAGATCCAAAATATGCATAATAAAACATGTAGTAAACTAGGCTAATCGTGACTTTCGCCCACAGATAGCAAATTGAAATTTTAGACATTTAGAGCAATGTAAAAAGGCTATACGGGAGGACGGGAAGAAGATTATGGATGAAAAGTTAACCTTTTCTGGACTGTAAAGAACGTGATTGAGAGTAACCAATATCACACTGTATCTCATACATGTAAGTAGTTTTTGGTTAAAAAAAATATATTCTTTACTTGTTTAAAAGATGTTAAGCTTGACAAGAAATGGTATTTTGATAGTGAGTAGATAGGTAACTCAAACTATACAGGTACTCAAAGGAAAATGTTGAGAAAATGTAAGCTCAATCACATATTTTTTTATAATGCTTGTAACGTCGAAGATTTTGCTGCGCCGTGACTTAATGGTATGTAATGAAAAATCACTCAAAATTAATACCAATTCATAACATTTTGATATGAAATTTTGAAGACCATATAAGTAAAGATTCTTTTATATCATTTGAGAAATTTTGCCCGATTATGTCGTCAAATATTTTTATCTGTGCAACAAGTCAGCGTAATTTTTGAACGGCCCTCGTACTTCAAAGAAATAGTTTTCCTGTGTAAAATTTCGTAAAATTTGGACGCCGTTTGTCGTGTTTTTCTCTCTAAATGCCATCTCTGTGAATTATATTGTTCTTGTGTTTCCGCTTGAATTTCATGAGCTTTGTTCAAGTCTATTGCTTGAGATTCTGATAAATGTTTATATTTATCTGCTAGTAAAACTGGACAGATATAGGGCAATTTTAGATCTCCAGATTTTGTATCCACTGCCTTTTGTAATTTGGCTCATAGACGGATGCCTGTAAAAAAAATTAAATGAAAATGTTGCATTGCATTATGAAAACTAATACATGTAATAAAAACATTTTATTTGCAATTTATTCCAGGGGTTGAACCTATGGATGTTTTACTACTGGCTGCTGAAAACAAGAACATTTTGGAGGAAAACAGAAGCTTAAATGGTAAACTTCAGACCTTATATGGAGCATATGACCAAATTTATAAGAAGACTTACACAGAAAAAAAATGTAAAATTGCAGGCTGAACTTTCACAGGAATTCAATGTTGATGTCATTATTGGTGATGCAAAACAATTCAAATATTACACAGGTTTAACACCTGATCAGTGTTTTGGAGTATATATGTATATATTTTTTGGTACCAAATGATCAAGATATACCGATACAGTTTCCATCGAACATATCAAAAGAAATCATGGCATTGAATTTGAAAAAACAATTATTTTAACAATTATGAAATTGAGACATGATTTTCATTATTCTGACTTGCCTTTTCGATTTAAAATTAGTAAACAGACAACAAGTGTTATTTTTAAGCCCTGGATCCATTTCATGTTTTTGAGATTTGGAGAGCTTTCCATCTGGCCTCACAGAAATGTCATCAAAGAAAATATGCCACCCAAATTTAAAGAAGAATTTCTGACAACTTTTGGTATTCTTGACTGCACAGAAATAAAAATCAACAAACCATCATCTCTTAAGGCCCAATAACAAACCTACAGTGACTATAAAAGCTGCAGTACTATGAAAGGTTTAGTAGTGTGTGATCCCAGGGGTTCAGTTAAATTTGCTTCCCATGTTATTTATTGGCGCATATCTGCAAATCTTCTAATGTTGTCTATGGAATAGAATGTAATCTGTGTGGACTCATTTATGTCGGTGAAACCAAGGGATCGCTTAACAAAAGAATATCAGGTCATCGATTTCAAATAAATCATGGTGGTCAGCAGCTTTTATATAAACATTTTAATTCACCTGATCATTCTATTTTATCAATGAAAGTTAGAATTCTGGAAAAGATTTATCACCACACAAATAGTCCATCTTTGAGTACACCTTTCCGTAGACAACGTGAAGAAGTTTGGATAAGGAAACTAGGGACAGCCTTTCCCTATGGAAGTAATGACAACGTCGATAGTGTTGGAAATCTAACAAGCCCGTAGTGTAATAATGTAAATGTGATGGGACTTTTTAACAATACTCAGAGACGTAAGCGTAGTCATGGACATCGTTCGTACAATAAACCTGCAATACACGACGTCTCTTTTGATTCATTACTACCTTATGTAAATCAACAGTTAGGTCTACATCATATTCAAACCAAACTTTACTCTGTCCCTTTGAAACTTTTAAATAGTCTTCTTGAAAAGACCAAGGAACATCCAAATTTAGATTCCTCGACACCTGAATATAGACTCAGTTCTGTGATTATGGATATTGCATATCATAGGCTTTTTAAACCCGCACGTTTCACGGAAGAAAATGCAGCTAAAACAATCCGTCTTTTCCTTAAACTTCAATATGCCAATAAAGGAATTGACGCGGTAAATATTAGTAATATTCTTAATCACAAAAGGGTCCAGTCTTGTATTCCACCATATTTCAAGTTAAAGACTACGCCTTGTATTTCCTACAAATATACATCGACCATTGCTTCCAAACTTTTCAATTACAAAAATACTTTACATGGCCTGGATATCGACTATCTGAAAAATAATCCCCTTTCGTGTTCATGTTCTTCTTCGCCCTATTACTATAGTCCTGCTGGACACGTTATTACAGGTGATGTAAATATAGTTCGTAATGAGGACCTTAGATCACTTATTTTAAAAGGTCCTAAATATCGAAGTACCCCGATCCTTCAACTGGCGTAGGAATTTCATAAATATTATGGATTCTGTTGAAAATTACGCCAGACAATGGGCTAGATATGAAAAAGAAGACATTGACACTTTATCAGAATGGATTAAATGTATCAGATCCATGTTAAAGTCACGTATTAAAAGATTGAGGGGCAAAATGAAAACCATCTATCCTTCTGTGTTCAATAAACCAGAAGTGAAAAAAGAATTAGATTGCACGATCAGTACGTACTGGTTCCTGCCGACAAAGCAGGTAACAACATTGTCTTCGTTTGTAAGGCTCATTATATAAATTGCATTTTAGAAGAACTTGGATTTAATTCTACAAGTGGTAATCCTACTTATACATATACTACTCTTTCTAAGGAAGAAATTCTTCAAAATCACCTGTCAGTTTTGAATACTTTTAATATTCCACAGAGCCAAAATGAATTTGAGCTACCTTATATATATTGGATTCCGAAACTTCATAAGTATCCTTACAAACAAAGATACATTGCAGATTCCAGTAAATGTTCAACCAAGCCTCTTTCGTTACTTCTCACTAAAATATTGACAGTAGTGAAGGAAAAACTTCAAGAGTACTGTACAACTATATATTCAAGAAGTGGTGTAAATCAGATGTGGATACTTAAAAATTCAAAAGAACTTTTGGACAATTTGAAATCACAAGACTTTACAAAAATCAACAGCATAAAATCTTACGACTTTTCAACTTTATACACAACAATTCCGCACGACAAATTAAAATCCAGGCTTTTTGATATCATTGACAGCTGCTTCTTCAACAAAAATGGAACTCGTAAGTTTACTTACCTCGTCATTGGTCATTTGAAAAATTATTTTGTGAAAACAGATTCTGATTGCACACATAAGTACTCTGAAGTTGACATCAAGAAGATGCTTGAGTTTCTGATTGACAATATCTATGTGGTTTTTGGAGACCAGGTATTCCAACAATCTATTGGAATTCCCATGGGTACAAATTGCGCTCCGTTATTAGCAAACTTATTTTTATATTCATATGATGCAGAATTTATGCAAAACCTTTTACGTGAAAAGAAGAAAACACTTGCTGTGGCCTTCAACTCGACATTTAGATATATCGACGACGTATTATCAATTAATAATGATAATTTCCATTCCTACGTCGACACGATATATCCTGGTGAGCTTGAGATAAAAAATACCACAGAGTCCGACACCTCTGCTTCATACTTGGATAGACACTAATGGTAATCTAACAACCAAGCTATATGATAAACGTGATGACTTTAACTTTTCTATCGTCAACTTCCCTTACCTATGCAGCAATATACCTTCATCACCTGCATACGGAGTATTTATATCTCAGTTGATTCGATACGCAAAAAAAGACATGCTCTACGTATGAACAATTTCTTAAACGAGGTAAATTATTGACAAGCAAGTTGATGAAACAATAATATCAACAGTCTCGTTTAAAGTCATCATTTCGTAAATTCAATGGTCGATACAATGACCTTGTCAGCAAATACAATTTATCTTGAATAAAATGCTGACTGACGTTTTTCATATCAATTGTTAGTCCATTATTTTTACACTGAATTGACTACGGATTTTTTCCGTTATTTCCTGATTATGACAACGAGCACACGGCGGGTGTGACCGGTCGGCAGGGGATGCTCACTCCTCCATGGCACCTGATCCCACCTCTGATGTTTCGGAGGTCCCGTGTTTGCTCTGCTCTTATTTTGTATATTTGTTTAATGGACGTTGAGATTGAATACTGTTCGTTATTTCCATATCCTTCTGATAAGGATATTTTTGTTCGATCGAAGTTTGAAAACATGCTCAAAGACTTGTTGGATGAGGGTTATCTACTCCGAGGAGATAGACTCATGGCAGATAAAGGATTTAACATTGAAATGGAAGTAGAGAAATGTGGGCTGCAATTAAACATTCCACTCTTTGCAACCATTGGAAAACAAATGACCAAGAGTGATGCTTTACTAACCAACAAAATAGCTAAACATAGAGTTCACATTGAAAGAGTTATTGAGAGAATCAAACGTTTTAACATTTTATCTCGAAAATTCAAACTCTTTTTATTTACTTTGATTAACCAAATATGGTATGTCTGCATGTGCTATGCTTTCCAATTTTTTTCGTCCTGGCATTAAAAACGAAACCTAAGTCAGAGCTTTTATTTTTTTTTTTTTAAATAAATATTAACCAGTTAACCTGCATTTCATAAATGTAATGGGACATTTTCTTGACTAAACGCATTACCTTCAGTATTTAATGTATATATATTTTATTCATGTTTACCGGTTTATGCATACATGTAATATTGTTGTTATTTGATGAAATTTAATTACATGATGAACCGGTATATCACATATGATAAAGTATAAAAAAATTTTTTTTGA
>NW_026940815.1:0-123584 GCF_032062105.1 Saccostrea cuccullata
ATGAAGATGTTTTTCAAGCTCTTTTTCCCCTTAAGTTTTCTCTTTGAATCCATATAGAAATTATTACATATGCATTAAAGGTAAAAGAATTATTTGATGTTACATGTAACTGTGAAGTTAATTTTACTAGTTTTTATTTGTTTGAATAAGTGTTCATCATTGTCTTTGATGTGTTGTGTTCACGATTTAACATACACATATCGCTTACATATGTAACACAGTGAACTTAACAAGTTCAGATACTGTAAATCACTTTTTATTCGCGAGAACTGTATTTTCGCGTAATTACGCGAGACAGTATGCTCGCGAAAATTTTATTCTCGAGTATTATAGTATTCCATCAGATTATATACTGCAATAACCACAATTCGTGAAAATTTTGTCTCGCTAATCAAGAGTTAATGACTATCTCGCAAAAATAAGGTGTCGCGAAAATTAAGTGATCTACAGTTGAGCACCATGATAATATTAAGCGTAATCAGAATATTTTAGCATGAATTGAATTAAGTTGTATTAATTCTGAAAAAAAAAATGTACATAATCAAACTGTATGAATCATGAATTTATGTTTAATTTGAAGGAATGATTTCGCCTAGAATAAGGGTTATGTTAGTCTAGTATGAAAAATACTTTAAGAATTATTAATTATTCGTCTGAAATTTTTGTCGCTATAACTAGCACTGTGTCGTTCATATCAGGTGGCACTTTTTAAACAACTGAAATATAAAATCTGCATCAGGACCTCATTTTTCTGACTATTTTTTTTTATCTTTAATAAATAGGAAAAACTGTGGTAATTTACTCTAAATGATACAAGTTCAAAAATATCAAATACACCGTGTTTCTTCAAATTCTATGGTGGTTGTAATACCATTATTACGATGTATATCCTTGCTTAACTCTTTACAAGCTACTAAACTGTGAAGCAACATACCGTTAATGTCACGTCATAGAAATTCCCCGCAATCAATTTATAGCGCAGTACTTATTTTCTAAAATTTAGCATAAATAATTATTATAATAAGATTATAACATTCTTTATTTTATAAGATTTTTGCAAGTATGAAATAGAGGGGAATTGGCATTGAATTGAAAATTTAAGAGTTTACTTTTGAAAGTGCGTTAAAAATACCTGATGGCGGGGAAATGGTATATGCGTGATTTTGCGTTAGAAATAGGGAAAGGTATATGCGTTAAAAAACCTGATTACGGGAGGGGTGGGTGACTGACATATTTCATGCCCATTGTTAGGAATCTGTTTATTTTTTTTAATATTAATTTTGTCTACGGTTTATTTCGTCTTCCTGATCAAAACACGATATGTTATCGGTCGAATGGGATTGTTTACTCCTTCTAGGCAGGGCCCAGCACTAGAATCTCCTGATGTCCATGTTTGTTTTTCTCTTCGCTGATTATTCCCCCCGCTTGAAAAGGGTATGTCCGTCCGTCTGTCTGTTATGTTTGGGGTACCCATCTCTTATCCGCAACTCCTCTTCTACCACTGAATGAAAGAATGGAGGCGTACAAGATGAGGACAATACCTGCTCTGAGAAAAGACATTTTCTCAATTCTAAAAGTTATATTTTTCAAAATTATATTGTTTATATCATCTTTTACACATTTAATTCTGTACTTTATTGTTTTAATATTTTATTAATAATTTATTTTTCACTCATGTTTTTAAGATATGTGAAAACAAAAAAGAAAAAGCTTCACGTATGATTCGAACTCTCTCCATAGCGAAAAGTTTGGTCCAAGACCGACCGCTTTAACCACTACGCTCCAAAATATATGTATTATCGACGTCTGTCACTGTTATTTAAATGAACAGGTTTGTTGAAGCTTGCATTTTATTTCAGAAATTTTCGATTTTCATATAGAATGGGTTCAGATTCCATTTTTTGGATGGATGAAATAGATTTCACATTTACGTTTCCATCATTTACGCGTTAACGAAGAATGGAGACTTGACTCATTCATGTTCAAAATTCATTTTTTTATAACTCTAGTTAACCCATTTTCCACTAAATATGCTAAACTGTCAACTATGAAATAAAGATTATCAAATAATAAGTCGTTCAGTAAAATAAAATGATAAAATCTTTTGAAGATGACATTACTGAGAACATTATTTTAGAAAAAATATAACTTTTCTGTGAATTTTGACAATGAGACAATCAGAGAAGGGGATTTTCCACGCGTTATACGCCCTCTTTCTTTGACGAGACTTTCACAAAATCTTTATTACATACATGTAATGCCATTGTGCACCTCATATTTTACTTTTTGATCCGACACATACGTACGAGTATTTTGGGTTTCCAATAGCAAAACATGGACGCTGTTATTATCTTCATATGGGAGGCGGGGGGATATCGTTTAGTTAGCTCGTTTCTCACAGTGCCTCTAGTTTGTATTGTTTTAAGACTTTTTCAGATCGAATGATGTCCCTTACCGTCATATTTTTGTCACAGGGGCAATCGTTGGAGAGAAAACGCTGGAATCGGTTTTATGATCTTTATTATGGATAAAAAAAGAAACCTAGAAACATGAAAACACACTTACAATACACACACATTAACAAGAGACAAATACAGCACATAAAAATGTTACAAATTACACTGCATGTAAATTCACATCGCTGCCAATGAGATATTTTACGTATTCTTATGTTCCCCAAACGAAGTTGGGGAACATATTGTTTTTACTCTGTTTCTTCTTCTTCTTCTTATTAGGGTCTTCCGTCTTCAGCGGAAGACCCTTCTATTATTCTTCGGTTTCTTTTTCACTTTTATTATTATTAGGGTCTGAAGACCCTTCTATTATTCTTATGTTTCTTTTTCACTTTTATTATTATTATTATTTTTTTTTTCTGCACAAATTTTGTGCAGAAGATTTCTCAGAGATGGTTGGATGGATTTGCTTCAAATTTTCAGGGATGTTGCAGGATAATCTGAAGTTTATACCGGCTGAAGGATTTTGTGAAAATCACTTCCGGTCTAGAGTTATCGCCCTTTTATCAAAATTCAGAGGACCTCCTTGTCCGTTCATTTTCTCGAAAACGGCTTGAGCTAGAGCGCTGAAATTTTCAGTGATGATAGAGGACATGTCCCCATGTTACTGGGAGTTTGGATAGTTTCCGGAAGTACCTAGTATGGAAGCTCGGTAGGGGTCAAAATTTAGGACACGAATCACGAGTGATTTTTGGAGACATTTTGCATCATATCTTTTATAGTATAAATATTTTGTAAGAACATACTGAACATCATTTGTGCAGAACAACGAGATCTTTTGAATGATATCAAGAAAAAAACGCTGACTCATCACATTAGGGGCAGGAAGGGGCCAAAAGTCTTTAATCGATAACTCTTTATCAGTTTATATTTTGTAATATAATACTGATGCAAAAATGTTTATCCAAACAATCTACAGCTATATATCATAATTTTTATGACGTATGGTACACAATTAGGGTCCACAAGGGGCCAGAATGCCAAATCTTTGACGCTTTATATCTCGAGAGTGAGAAATATTTTGATAAGTAATATTGAACAAAAGATGTTCAAAATCATGTTCTAAACATTATGCAACCTTTCATTTTTCGCTAAACGTCCCCATTAGGGAGTTGAAGGGTTGGCCCCTAAATATTTCTTTTGCGAATCACTCGAAAAAGAAACAGAATCTCTAAATAGTTTTTGAACAAAAAGTGCGCAAAATCCTAAGAGCTTTAAGATGAAATCCAGAAAAAGGGGCTGGACACTCAAATTAGGGGCTAAAAGGGGCTAAAAGTCTTTTTTCGATAACTCTTTAACAGTCAATATTTTGTTATACATTACTGAAGCAAAAATGTTTATCTCAACAATCTACAACTGTATATTATTATTTTTATGTCGTATATTTTATAATTAGGGGCTACAAGGGGCCAGAATGCTAAATCGTTGATGTTTTATATCTCGAAAGTGAGAAATATTTTGACATGTAATATTGAACAAAAGATGTTCAAAATCATGTTCTGAACAATATGCAACCTTTCATTTTTCGCTAAACGTCCCCATTAGGGAGTTGAAGGGTTGGCCCCTAAATATTTCTTTTGCAAATAACTCGAAAACAAAAAAGAATCTCTGAAAAGTTGTTGAACATAAAGTGCTCAAAATCCTAAGAGCTTCAAAATGAAATCCAGGAAAAGGGGCTGGGCACTCTAATTAGGGGCCAAAAGGGGCCAATAGTCTTTTTTCGATAACTCTTTAACAGTCAATAATTTGTAATACATTACTGAAGCAAAAATGTTTATTTAAACAATCTACAACTGTATATTATGATTTTAAAGTCGTACATTACATAATTAGGGGCCACAAGGGGCCAGAAGGCAAAATCTTTGACGCTTTGTATCTCAAAAGTGATAAATAATTTGATAAGTAATATTGAACAAAAGATGTTCAAAATGATGTTCTGAACAATATGCAACCTTTCATTTTTCGCTAAACGTCCCCATTAGGGAGTTGAAGGGCTGGTCCCTAAATATTTCATTTGCGAATAACTTGAAAATGAAAAAGAATCTCTGAATAGTTGTTGAACAAAAAGTGTTCATAATCCTGAGAGCTTTAAAATGTTATGAAGAAAAAAGGGCTGATCCCTAATATTAGGAGCCGTGAGGGGACAAAAGTCGATTTTAGAAGTCTTTATTGTTCAATGTCTTTTTACAGAATTTGGAAAATCATTACGTAAGAATGAAAATCTCAATCAAATTCTGATCTCATCTCATCAAGAATCGAACGGAAGACCCACTCGTTGCTCGCAACGAGATCGTATCTAGTTATTATTCTTTTTTCTCCTTTCAAAATTTGTGCAGAAGATTTCTCGGAGATGGCTCGATCGATTTGATTCAAATTTTCGGTATTGATGTGGTTCTATCTGAAGTTTGTACCGGCGCTTCGATTTTGAAAAATTTACTTCCGGTCGGAAATTATCGCCCTTTCATCAAAATTTAGATGACCTTCATGTCTGTGATGGAACTCAAAAACGGCTCAAGCTAGAAAGCTGAAATTTTCAGGGATGATAGAGGACATGTTGCCATATTGCACCTGGGTCAGGATATTTTCCGGAAGTGCCTAGTATGGAAGCTCGGTAGGGGTCAAAATTTAGGACACGAATCATGACCGATTTTTTGAGACATTTCGCATCATATCTTTTAAAGTATAATTATTTTGTTAAGACATACTGAACATCATTTGTGCAGAACATCAAGATCTTTCATATTATACCAAGAAAAAAGTGCTGACTCATCACAATAAGGGCAAAAAGGGGCCAAAAGTCTTTAATCGATAACTCTAAAACAATCAATATTTTGGTATATATTATTGAACCAAAAATGTTAATCTCAACAATCTACGACAATATATAATGATTTTTATGCCGTATGATACATAATTAGGGGCCACAAGGGGCCAGAAAGATAAATCTTTGACGCTTTATATCTCGAAAGGGAGAAATATTTTGATAAGCAATATTGAACAAAAGCTGTTCAAAATAATGTTCTGAACATTATGCAACCTTTCATTTTTTGCTAAACGTCCCCATTAAGGAGTTGAAGGGTTGGCCCCTAAATATTTCTTTTGCTAATAGCTCAAAAACGAAAAAGAATTTCTGAACAGTTGTTGAACAAAAAATGTTCAAAATCTTAAGAGCTTTAAGATGAGATCCCGAAAAAGGGGCTGGGCACTCGAATTAGGGGCTAAGAGGGGCCAAAAGTCTTCAATCGATAACTCTTTATCAGTTAATATTTTGTAATACATTACTGAAGCAAAAATGTTAATCTCAACCATCTACAACTATATATTATGTTTTGAATGTTGTATGGTACATAATTAGGGGCCACAAGGGGCCAGAATGATAAATCTTTGACGCTTTATATCTCGAAAGGGAGAAATATTTTGATAAGCAATATTGAACAAAAGATGTTCAAAATAATGTTTTAAACAATATGCAACCTTTCATCTTTTGCTAAACGTCCCCATTAAGGAGTTGAAGGGTTGGCCCCTAAATATTTCTTTTGCTAATAGTTTCAAAACGAAAAAGAATTTCTGAACAGTTGTTGAACAAAAAGTTATCAAAATCCTTAGAGCTTTAAGATGATATGAATAAAAAGGGCCGATTCCTAAAATTAGGGGTCATTAGGGGCCACAAGCCGATTTTTTAAGTCTTTAATGTTTAATGTCTTTTTACAGATTGTGGAAAATCATTATTTTAGAATGAAAATCTCAATCAAAATCTTATCTCATCTCATCAAGAATTGGACGGAAGACCCACTCGTTGCTCGCAACGAGATCGTATCTAGTTAAGGTCTTCCGTCTTCAGCGGAAGACCGTCTTGTTATTCTTAGGTTTCTTTTCCACTATTTTTATTATTGTTTTTTTTTCTTACCGATTTTGTGCGCGCGATTTCTCGCAAACGGCTCGATCGATTTTCATGAAACTTTCAGGTCTGATAGAACATCAAAAAATCTAGATATATATTTTTTCATTTTGATGACGTCACTTCCGGTTCGGAGTTTTCTGCGATTTAGTAATTTTTAGAGGGTCACTTTGTCCGGCAGTTTTGTCGAAAAGCACTTAACACAGAAGCTTGAAATTTTCAGTGATGCTAGAGCAACTTTTGGAAAAGTGCACTAAGTTTATCACAACTACCGGAAGTACGAAGCGCCGACGCTAGCTATGGCCCGAAAATAGTCCTATCAAGAATTTCAAAATTTTAAGCACCTTTTCAACGATAACTTTTTACCTAGAAATATTTTGTTAAAGCATGTAGAACAAAAATGGTGTAGAATTTTAAGATCTTTCAAATTACATCTCGAAAAAAGGGCTGGCCCCTAAAATCAGGGGCCTGGAGGGGCCGGAAGTTTTTCCTTTATATCTCAAAAAGTATTGAGAATTTGTGATACGTCAAAGAAGCAAAGTTGTTCAAAATGTCAAGCTTAATCTATTAAAGTCGTCAAAATACATCCAGCGTCGTCACTTCCGGCCAAACCGGAAGTAGTGGGAAAACGCGCATTTTTGCCGTTCTTGACAAGTTTTTTGGTAACACATGTCTCTGGGAGCATTAAAATTAATTTTTCGTCCGTCGTCATCACTTCCGGTCAAACCGGAAGTAACAGAAAATGGCTTATTTTTGCAATAATTTACATGGATTTAGAGGAATCAAACCATTTTTGGACGTTATTTCTCATTTTTGTTAAAAATCCGGTCAAACATGACGGAAGACCTACTCGTTGCTTTGCAACGAGCTTTGCTCTAGTTATTATTATTTTTCTTCTTCCTGGGAAAATCTTTTCCGCGAGTGATCTTGTAAACTACACATCCGACTAAGGTGAAACCTTTTTAAGGTCAGTAGGCATGTTATGTAGATTTGCGGAATGAAGGTCATTTAGCGCGCACGTGCTTGCAAGAGCCTGCACGTGCAACACGTGAAATGACCAATATAATGAATATTGCCATAACTTTTTAAATTTTAGATGAAATGTTTTGAAACTCATAATATAAGGATATAATAGTAGCAAAGACCAGATGACATGGTCAAAATAGCAAGATCTCACGCGCATGCACGTGCGCTTCGCTCTGATTGGCTGAAACTAAACTCTCAATATCTTTCTTGTTTTTCGACAAAATCCTTTGAAATTTTGAACATGGTTATATATTATAAAGATCTACAGCATGGTATATAAGAATTTTCATGAAAAGCATGCGCATGCACATGTGCTGCAATCTCATTGGCTGATAATTTAAATGGCTATAAGTTTCTTAGTTTTCAAGGAAAAGGGATACAATTTAGAATATGAATAGGTATAATGAATTCCTACATAATGGTACTATAAAAATTGAATGCACGAACGTTCATTCATGCACGTGCGCGCGCGAAATACGCAAAATGACCAATTTATTTGAAAAACGTGAAAATGTAAATTGTAAAGATTTTTTTTAATTTATTCTCACGATATATAGATATGTTAATTGTTTAGACAACATGCTATGATCATCTTGCATGTACATGCACGTGCGTGTACGTACAATGCGTTAAATTACATATATTTGATACCATTGTAGCTTTTAAAATTCTTTGATGAAATCCTTGGATACAGATCATATTTTTTTTAAAATGGCTTACAGGGTTTAGCACAAAAAGAGATTTGGGGAGCGTTTGGGAACATCTGTAACGGTACCCGTTACAATTAGCACTAGTTGAAATTGATTTGAGTTTTCACATCATTAGAATCAAATCTTACCAGGTATCCAGTATCCTAAAATAATGAATACTTATTTATCAAGACATCGCATAACTCGATGACTTAAACATTGCATAAATGGTTGGACCTCATACACCGTGAAGGTAGAAGCTAATGAATATTTTATTTAGCGGGTTAAGCGCTTATGTAGTGCACGAAGTTAGCATACATGCATATTAATTTTCAGATAGTGGTGTGTCATTGGTCCACTGGTCGTACTCGTATACCTGGTCGGTTGGTAAGGTAAAAATAGAAACATTAGGTGACAAAACAAAACATTCACATATGGTCCTCATTCATACAAACAGCGCTATGTTTGATGACGCGCTAATAAAATATGAATTATTAACAAAGTATCCAATTAAATATCAACTGTGACATCTTATTAATCATCTTTTCATTTTCACTGCATAAGCTCATAATAATAATGACTAATTTGCCAAAATGAGGAGAGGAAAAAAAAAATCAAGGTATATGACGTTATATTAATAATTTAACTTAAAATAAATTATTGTGATTTGGGTTTCCTTCTCTACAGTAAAATTAAACTATGTCTTGATACAAACAATCTTCATAAATTGGCGTAGAATTTATATCCTTCAAAACATAACGATTCTTTGCAATAATTGAACCAATCAATATCATTTGGTCCTTTCACTCCATCAGCTAGCTAATTACGAGGAAAAATAGAATGTATCATTTTTCTTAAAGAGAATATATCAATTATACGTTTACTATTCATGAAGGGAGCAGTATTTCAAAAATACACCTTATCTTTTAAATATCAAAGGAAAGGAAGCTAATCATGTATCATACCCTGACTGAGAATTTTTGAATACATATTTCATATACACAAGGAATTATGAGTTTGGGAAGAAAGAATCGCCACGGAAATTTTAGAATCAATAACCAAATGTGAATGTTTAAGTTTCTAAAACAGAATGTGCCATTCTTCACAAACGGTTAGATTTGCAGGGGTGTAAATCTTAAGCCACATCAGTTAAGAACATACATTGTATATAAAATATTTACCTTGTTTATGCTATTTGTAAAAAAAGTGCCTTTTTGTGGATATTTAATATAATTTTAGTCCCAAACTTCTTTCATCCAATGATAAATAAGACAAATTGAAGACGAAAAACTATAAACGAAATGCCTGTAGTCACTTATTTTAAAAGTGTCAACATTTAGAGAATCCTGATCTTTCAATTTAAGTACCAGTCCGCGTAAAAATCAGAAAAAAGTGATATTAGGTGATTCACTAGGGTTCTCAGAATACCTGTGAACGGATATCCTATTTACTCAAGGATGCTTTGTGATGATCGGTGATAAAATTCTGCGTAGACATCGGGTAAACACCAACAAAGACCAATAAATGCTGTAAACAGTCGGGAAAATATAGAAAAGGAAGCCTTTCTTAAGTATTTAAGTGGATATAAAATTTTTGGACGGAAAAAACAGTTTACAGGATGACATGAGTGAAGGAAGACCATCACTCCGAGATTGCAGTGTTGTAAAAATGAATTTTGTAACATTATTTTACGGTATTTACTTAGATAAAGTCGTTTATACGCGGACAAAGGTTTGATGATTTGCAGGATCTTAGACAGGAAGTGTTAAATATTTTTTTACATTAAAATCTGATCAGTTTGTAGATTTTTGATAACTACGTAAAGCGATATGTGATATGTATTGACTTAAACGGTGACTGTGGTGAGAAAAGTTACATGTACTTAGCTTTTGATATCGGGTAACATCAAGGGTTTTCGTTTTAGTGCTCCGGGTATGAATGTGTGTCTATTTTCGTATCTGATAAAAATATATCTATTTGTGCTTTGCTTTTGTTTAAAATTTTCATGTATAAATTATGTCGACAAAATAGATTAAGAATGATTGGCAGTTTTTGTCATGGCTTTATTGATTAATAATCAAATTAATCATCAATACAATCAATAGTCAAAATCAATCATCAATACAATCAATAGTCAAATCAATCATCAATACAATGAATACAATGATGTACACAAGGTATCTCTACAATGATGTACATAAAGTATCAATTCAATGATGTACACAAAGTGTATATTGAATAATTAATACACAGTGGGTACAATGATATTCAATGATAAACAATGATATTCAATCAATGATGTACACAAAGTGTATACATGTATTTACACAGTGGGTACAATGATATTCAATGATATGCATTGATATGCAATGTTATGCAATGATATTCAATGATATACAATGATATTCAATGATAAATGAATTGTAATGAGCAGGTAGCAATGTATTACAAAGACAATGGTCTACGTCGACTTTATCAATAGTATATGACGTAGAATCAATAGCAATGGCACAATGACGGAAGCTCAATTATTGGCCACTGGCCCTGGAAGATAACAGGATCAGCAGCGAACTTCTAGCAAAATTCGATTCAGCATTAAAAAACAGCCTGTAAGAAGACCATATACTTTGCATTTCAATGAGACGTAAAAAAGCCATGACGCTAACGGGTTCTTTTGGTAGCCAAGGGAACGGAAGTCATGGGTCCTATCGTTCATATCCAAGGACTGCGGAAATGGATTCTTTTGCTTCAGGACAAGGGAATGGACGTAATGGATTCTTCTGCTGGTAGCCAAAGGAATGGATGTAATGGATCCTTCTGTTGGTGGCCAAAGGAATGGATGTAATAGATTCTTCTGCTGGTAGCCAAGAGAATGGATGTTAACTGAAAAAGGAAATCAAAGACAGCAGCAACATTTTGTTGACACAAGAGAACGATTCATCAAAATCTTGTAAATTGGGAGAGGTGGGTGGGATGCTGAGCTTCAATGGATGACGGAAGATGGAAAGGAAGAGCAAACGCACATGCGTAATGGATGTGGCTAAATAAAGTCAGTGCATTTGAGTGAGAGTTATCTCCCCTGAACTTTTTATCTCTATTTGTCTCCATAACGGGACTTAACTCATATTGAGTTAAGTCGGATTATGTCGACAAAATAGATTAAGAATGATTGGCAGTTTTTGTCATGGCTTTATTGATTAATAATCAAATTAATCATCAATACAATCAATAGTCAAAATCAATCATCAATACAATCAATAGTCAAATCAATCATCAATACAATGAATACAATGATGTACACAAGGTATCTCTACAATGATATACATAAAGTATCAATTCAATGATGTACACAAAGTGTATATTGAATAATTAATACACAGTGGGTACAATGATATTCAATGATAAACAATGATATTCAATCAATGATGTACACAAAGTGTATACATGTATTTACACAGTGGGTACAATGATATTCAATGATATGCATTGATATGCAATGTTATGCAATGCCGTGTTTGCTCTGCTCTTATTTTGTATATTTGTTTAATGGACGTTGAGATTGAATACTGTTCGTTATTTCCATATCCTTCATTCAATGATATACAATGATATTCAATGATAAATGAATTGTAATGAGCAGGTAGCAATGTATTACAAAGACAATGGTCTACGTCGACTTTATCAATAGTATATGACGTAGAATCAATAGCAATGGCACAATGACGGAAGCTCAATTATTGGCCACTGGCCCTGGAAGATAACAGAATCAGCAGCGAACTTCTAGCAAAATTCGGCCATATGTCTTCACATGGGAGCTAATAAAGCGCTGCATGTGAAGACATCCGCCACATGCGGCAAATTTTGCCCATGCCATGACAAAACTGCTATTATTACAATTATGTAAAATTAATTACTGCTTGATATATATGCAGTATACTGTAGAACTAGGGAAATGTTTTATGAAGATCAATAATATATGTAATGATCAATAACTTTTCAATAGGTCAATAGTTGCGAAGATCAATAATATATGTATGATCAATAACTGTTCAATAGTTCAATAGTTGCAAAGATCAATAATATATGTAATGATCAATAACGAAATGGAAATGGTAGGTAGCACTGCAAATTTTGACAAATTATTTTGATTATGTCACACTGAATGGTATAGAGAATAATGGTAGAATGTGCTATATAGGAAAGGTGAACACCCTCTGGATACAATTTTGATGAGCCCTGTTGAATATTGGGGTAGTGACTATACCCCCACCCCTTGTGGCAATGAACCAATATAATGAGCTATTTATCCTAATGTAAGCCTTGTGTGACAACATGGGCCTGAAATAATTTCTTGGCAGTATTTGTGACCCAAAAATTTTAACCTTGGTATTAAACATAATGAAAACAAGACAGACAATTTCATGAACTTTTGTAGATGGCAAAGGGACATGGAACCAATACTATTACCCACAATGAATCATTATGACATGTGGGTTGTTGTATTATGACACCAGAGTTCGAATATTTGAATGGTGGGACCTTTTTCCAGGTCATTCCTTGTTGACCAAACCATCTGATAAGGATGTGTATTGTTCTAAGTCCAATTCGCATTATCTAAATTGATGAATGTATGATTTTTTGCTTAATACTATGAAAGATGATCCAATAACCCATACCATGACAGAAGTGCCTGCATACTTAGGATAAATTAAAAAAGAGTAAAAAGGTGTTGTCAAGTGTCTGACTGACTAAAATTGAATGTAAGTCTGATTTGCATGGACTTACCCTTAAATGTTTTAGTGTCAAAGCCAAGAAATGAAATAAATTTCTGTAGCATTAAAGTAATGGAATGACGAGGAGGCTTCACGCCAAATTAAGCAAAAAACTGAACGTGGAATGATGGGTCTAATTGACAAGTAGCTGTGAAGTATTTTAAATAATGAAGATGTTTCTTGAATGAAGATGTTCTTGGTTTGACAAAATGTGGAAGATATATATACATGTATAACTATGCTTTTGCATTTTAATTAATTAATTAACTTAATTATATTTATTTGTCTATCTATTTATTTATTTATATTTATTTATTTACCTATTTATCTTTTTTTTTTTTTAATATCTATTTATTAAATCTATTAATTAATTAACTTATTTTTTTTTTATTTATATTTAATTGTCTATTTATTTATGATTATATTATTAACATAATTTTTAAAATTATGGGCTAAAGCTGAATTGTGAAATCTTCGGCTACATGCCACACTTCCTGATAAAACTTTACTGTTTAACGAAAATTGAATGACAAAAGCCACAGCATTGAACAATGCTGCATTTGAAGGTGGGCTTATTGAAATTGACAATAATCAGCCAAACAAATTTTAACTCTTTACAAATGTGCTCTGGGATGAATATGTTTTGGCATAATTATGTTTGTTACTTCATATGAAAATTACTTCCGCCATTTCACGTGTATCTTGTATATCATTTTTTGTATATATTGTACATATATTGTTGAACTTCATGTACCATTTATACGGTTTGAGTGAATAACTTGAACTTGAACTTCAACTTGGCTTGTGGATTTTTTAACTAGAACAAGAAATATTAAATTAGTGGTTGGGCCTTCAATTTTAACCTGAATTAATTGAAATTTCTATTTCCTGACAAGTTTGTTAGTGTTTAGGTACATGTAGTTTCTAACACACTAAGGAATCCTTGAAACTTATTTATTTATTTATTTTATGTTAAATACAATGTGTGGCCTACAATTTTAAACTAATTTAATTGGAATTTTTTATTCCCTGAATTTATTTTTGTTTCTGTCCTGGTTAAATGTATTATAATATATTATTATTTTTGTTTATCTGCAGTTGTTATTTACTATTTAGAAAAATATTAAAATGTATTGTGACACCTGAACAATGACAAAATAGAGAAGTTTTGTAAACAATGCAATACGATCCCTTTATCCCATTATGGCGCCTGCGTCAGTCCCGTGCATCTAAATCCTCCCTATTTGTTTCCATTTGTATGTGTATCAAATTATTGGTAATCTAAATCAAGGGATTGAAAACTGGATTACTTGAAATTTCTATTTCCTGACAAGTTTATTAGTGTTTAGGTATATGTAGTTTCTAACACACTAAGGAATCCTTGAAACTAATTTGTTTATATATTTTATGTTATTATAATACGATGTGTGGCCTACAATTTTAAACTGATTTAATTGGATTTTTTTTTCTTTTTTTTTGACAAATTTGTTGAAATGTTTAGGTAGTTTCTAAGACTCTAAGGAATCCTTGGAATTTATTTATTTATTTTATTTTAAATAAGTGGTTGGGCTTTCAATCTTAATCTGCATTAATTGGAATTCCTATTTCCTGACAAGTTTATTGAAATGTTGTAGTTTCCCACACTATTTATTTCTTATTTTTTTATTATTATTAATTCATTTATTTTATTTTATTTTTTTTTTAAATTTATTATTTTATCTATTTTTTTATTTTTGTTACCTACTGACTGACAATCCAATGGAGTTTAGATGAAAAATTTTCCTAAAGTAAGATATCGTCATTGAACACCCAAGGAGCATGCACTTAGTCTTACAAACGTTGGACACTGAATATTTTGCTAAAGGAAATCATTCCATTTTCCTCGTAACTTTTAAGTATTGAAAAATTAATATTTCATGCATTATATTATGCAAATTCATCATCATAAAATACCTTACATTTCACTATAAAGATTTCAATTCATAGTTTCCAAATGAAATTCTATTTACAACACAAATAGACATCACAATATACACAAACTTCACTAAACACAAATCTTACCAAATCTATGGTATATGAACCTGATCTGTAGATGGTTCCCTTCTCAATCAGTCATAGCTTACCCTCAACTCTCACACTCCCTCTCAGATCTGAGACTCTTTCTTCAAAGATATTTCTCAACCAGTGTAAAACATGGAGGCACAAACAATGGTGGTGATGATCGAGGTGATTTCAATGCAAAAATAAATAAATAAACATTGAATATATAGCATATATCAAGACAAGCACAAGTGTTACAACAAGACTGTCAAGAGATCAGCTGATTGATGCCCAAAATAATTCAATCAAGTAAATATTAACAGTTATTGAGTTAAATTAACAAAGTGATAAATGCCACTATGGTTGAATTCGCAGAAAATGTCTTTCTTTTAAAGGTTCATTCACAGACAAGATCCTCGCTGCACTTAAACATTAAAACAATTTTACCGACATATGTTTACACGGAAGCCATGATGGATGGAATGTTTTGCAGTCCGAACCCGATGATATTTGACCCCGATCTATGTCGTGGCGGATCCAAGAGGCACGTGGTCACTACATGGTGGCTATTGGTAATGTCCAATGTATGTGGGCACCATTTGTAAACGTAGGTTTTAATAACAACGAAAAATTGGTTTCGATTTCACCAATCGATAAATAAACTGAGGTCATGCTCGCAAACAAGAGTTCGTCTACTGCGGTGGTTGCAGTCGTTGGGGGATGTTGATACTTTAGATATGCTATGATAATATTCTCACATCGGGTAATATGGATGGGCCCTCAGTCCAGGATCTATTTGCCCTGATTATGTTCATATTTCCGACGTTGGATAGTCAAAGGAACACCAGATGAAGATGAATATTGTTGAGACAAAACTCGATGCTGAGCTTCAATGGATGACGGAAGATGGAAAGGAAGAGCAAACGCACATGCGTAATGGATGTGGCTAAATAAAGTCAGTGCATTTGAGTGAGAGTTATCTCCCCTGAACTTTTTATCTCTATTTGTCTCCATAACGGGACTTAACTCATATTGAGTTAAGTCGGAATAAAACATCAATTTAATGAAAATAATAGTTTCATATGTTTTGTTGATGCTTTCAGTAATTATCAATGTTCTCCACGAACTTTACGGACAACCCTCGTATATCTTAAGGTATTAAGCGGTTCATATTAAGGAAATCATTTCCTGTATATTTCCATAAATCTTTGATCGTACAATAAGGCCTTATCCTACCCTTACCCCCTCTCTTTGGTCGTTTTTAAACAGTTTTATTTGAATCTACACAACCAAATGATATCAATAAAGAAATTCAAAAATATGAATAAAAACCATTTTAGACAACATGTCTCAATAATTTGATCATTGGCGTCATGTAATATAAAAACCATAAGAATAAGGGCAACAATCGTAAGCTGGGACTATAGATAATTTAAAGTTCTTATCATTCAGTTTTTTAGTTATATTCGCTTAAAAATTGGGCAAATTCGGACTGTAATAATTACTAAGTTTATGACCCAGGGTTTTCCATCATTTCAAGTTTAACTGTCGCGCAGAAATTGCCCGAAGTTCTAATATTCGTGGTCATTTTGCGATTAAATTCGTTAAGGAACCCCGAAATGAATTGAATAAAATAGCACATAGGAATCAATATTTTGTTCAAATACAAATAACATTTATCATTTGGCAAAATAGTTTATAAATTTGATAATATTAATAACATTGTGTAAAACAAATATTAAAACATGTCCTCAATTTACATATATACATGTAATGTGAAAAAGACCCCTCCCCCTCCCAAACACTCAAACACTCATACTAAATAAATAGAAAGGCGCATAAGGTATCACTCAAAACAGGTTTTGAGTATTTTTTTAGTATTTACCCCTTATTTTAAAAAAAGTTAACAAAAGGTAAATATGTACATTCAGTGTTCATTAAAGAACATAGGAAATTCTGGTAGGTCACATAAGACACATACGATGTTTTGACTTACAGTGCAGGTGCAATGTTAGGGACATGGTTAACTGTAGAACTATTTATGTATGAATAAATTGATATTGAAAATTTTCTTTGTAATTATCGTGAAGTGTGAAAAAGCTCCAAGTGTCCATCGAGCTTTAGAAGATTATATCTTGTAATATCAATTACAGTGTAAAGGTTGCAAGTATTTTTAAACATGTGTGTTAAAGCTCCTGAATTATTTCCAGTAATTAAATGCTAATAAATAAAAAAAATTCAAAAATATGAACAAAAACATTCCAGGCGACATATCTCAATAATTTGATCATTGATCTCATGTAACATAAAAACGAAAAGAATAAGGGCAACAATAGTAAGCTGGGACTGTAAATAATTTAGAGTTCTTATCATTCATTTTTTTAGTAATATTCGCTTAAAAAAGGGGCAAATTCGGACTGTAATAATTACTAAGTTTACGACGGTTAGCCCAAAACTCTAATCGTTTATTTATATGAAGTGAGGCTGCTGCGCTCCTATAATTTTTCATTATATTTTGTTGCTTGTAATATTTTGTTAGTAAAGAAAAAAAATAGTCATAATGTAAAAAGCGGAGGTATTTTCCGAGAAAAACTCAGGGGCCACTATCATGAAAAGTAAGTAATTTACTTAGTAATTTGAAATTGAAGTTTAACACAAGAACCATAGTAGTACAATGTGAAACAGGTGGTTTTTGTTCTTATCAGTGGATTTTTTTATATCTGAGTAAAGGTATATATACCTTTAACTTAAATCAATTTATTGAATATATTTTAATAAAGGTAATTTAGTCTCTTTTTTATATAAGAATTTTTTTTATCTCCTTGCTAAAACTTCGAAACTGCAATTATTACAACTGATAGAATCAAAGACTGTAACTCAATCAAATTAAATTGTCCATTTAAAGAACATACATGAAACAATTAAATCTTTTGCCCATGTCTAACCAAAGTCTTAGCTCCTGATAAGGTTCCCGACTCGGTTTGTTTTGTTTAATGATATTAGAACGAAAATGAAGAAAATCTTTACATTTAAAAAAATATGATGGAAACAATTAAACTTAAAAAAAAAAGATAACTCTATAAGGAAAAATCAGAATTGCCTATTGTAAAGAACTATTTTAAAGAAGAAACCAGTTCAGAATAATTAAGGAAAACTATGTTTGATATACTACTTACATATAGTTGTATTTAGAAATTCGTCTCTTTCATGCATATGATTTGTTCCTATTTGCCCTTATCTTATCATTTGCCTCTAATAAAGCCGGCAAGAATATAAAATAAGTAAAACCAAATGTCTGAATATGCAGTACGTGGGTTAAAAGAAAGATTTTTTTTTTCGGAACATATTTTGATATCTGAGCATAACTACCGAAGACTTTGCTCAACAATCAACAATCAGAGAAGTTATAAATTGATTAAACACTGACTACTATGTATTTTGTCGATAACAGATCAATAAATTCGGAAAAGAGATCACACAATTTTAGAAAATTTGGACGATTGCACTTAAAAAAACTTGTTATCAGCCTTCAAATTTCATGCAAGGAAGTATCATTCACGTTGTAAAATAGGACATAAAACCCTGATAATTTATAGTTAAAGGAGATAAATGTCAAACTTACAATCTGAATAGAATCAGGATGACAAAAATTTAAGAGAAGTATAAAAAAGCAAATATTAAGAAATATTATTGATTAACATATCCACATTAACTTGCCAGTTTTGTTAATATTCCGCACACTGAATATCTTGAAATTTTGTGTACACAGGACTATGTATATTTATCACAATTATATAATTTATTTGTTAAAAAGCATTCTGATTGTAGACACAAGTACTCTGAAGTTACTATTAAAAAGAAGCTCGAGTTTCTGATTTACAATATCTAAACATGTGGCTTTTGTAGACCAGGTCTTCCAACATTCTATGTTGGAATTCCTGTGGATATACCAATTGCACCCAGTATTAAGCAGTCCTATTTTTGTATTCAAATGCAGCAGAGTGTGATCAAAATCTTCAATCCAACATTAAGATTATTGATGACGTATTGTCAATTAAAAATAAATATTTCTATTGTTATGTCCAGTCGATATATCCCAGTGAGCTTGCCCTAAAAGAAATAACAGAGTCTGACACATCTGTTTCATATTTGGATCTTTTGCCAGAAAAAAGACGTTAACGTTTATCTTACAAGAAAGCTTTTTGATAAACGTGATGGCTTTAACTTTTCAATTATGCAACAGTATGCCTTCATCGCCTGCATACAGAGTTAATATTTCTCAGTTGATAGGATACTGAAGACCATGTTCTACGTATGAACTAGATATCATTGAGATGATAACCATTTCAGAGGACCCTGCTTTCAGCAACGAACATAAGCACAAAAATCATGAGTGTTCTAGTTCCCTGCTCCAAAAACAGACCATGGGGAGAGAAAATATGCTCAGAACAAGGTTTTTGCATATAATGCTGCTTTGACCTTCACCTTAGACCCAGAAACCTGGTTCAAGATCACTGCGCGGCCTTTACAGAGACGCACTCTTTGAGTAAAGTACGAGTCAGATTTGGCCAAGGAAAGAGAAAATATACACATCCATAAATTAGTGAAACTCTGTGAATAAAGTATGTCACACTGGACCAAGAGGTGAGAAGATATGCCCTAGACAAGGATTTTTCATTTAATTCTGATATGACCTCAGACTTAGACCTACATTGTAGTAACATTGTTCAAGGTCACTGCAAACCATTTACCCAAGACTTTTTGTAGGTAATGTGGTAAAGTATGAGCCAGATCGGGCCAAGGAGAGAGAAGATATGTTTCGGACGGACGGACAGACGGATCATTATAAGGCGCCCACGGTGGGGCGTCTTTACAATTTCTTACGATTAATATAGAAACAACTAGAACTCGTATTACTTGCAACAATTTTAATAATGACAGTCATTCATTTATACTTATCTACAATGAACGTATTAAACTAATTAACAGAAAACATTGAATTTGGATTAAAAAAAATAAACACCGAAGGAAAAATAAATTAAAACACCAAAGATAAAAAACACATAAAACACCAAAGAAAAAAAAACATTCAAAAATTGAGACAAAAACATGAAAGAGAACATAGTATCCAGTACATTGAAAGACCTTTAGAATCTCATTGACTGAAGTTACCAAATTGGGGAGTTCTCAGGGATTTTTCTACCCTTTTTCCTGGGTGACCTGCAAACAAAAAAGGAGACCAACATATAAAGGGTTGAAAAGACAACTTGAATTAGGCCAAAAATGTAATCAATTCATTTGATGGTTTTATGACAACATATCGGTTAACACCATCTGTTTTAAATTATGTTTCATGTCACTTGAATTCATAAATATGTACACATTGACTTGATGAAATGCTGATAAATGTATAATAAATTTGTAAGCTGTAAAAAAACACAAAATCAAAATAAAATAGTTACTAAAAATAATGATAAGAGCAAATGATAGACAAAATACTATTAAAAGCACTTGAATTCAATTTATGCCCACAAGTTGTTATCCTATCAACACTCCTGCCCCCTTAACTATTTTAACATGCCTACCAAATTAGGTAGGCCATGGCACTATAATTTTGTTAATTCAAGTTTAATTTAAGGGGGCCGACTATAGTTTTATTGTGTGAAAACTACAATAGTGAAACTCTTCATTTTTATACCATATATAACTTACATTAACTTCAGTGTACATGCAAAGTCTGGGGGAAATCTACCGCCCAGGTATTTTTTAGGGACCGTCTCAAAGTACAGGTACATTTTCTATAGGATTATATAGGAAAATGCAAATTTTTAGCACTTAAAAGCAAATACAAATACTACAATAGACTTTTTGTTCAAACTATAATATTTGATGAGTACATGTACACTATATTATACAACATATGTAAGAAAAACAAAATTCTACCGTCTTGTTACCAGAGGGGGATCTCAAAATGCAAAAAATTAGCAAATTTTACTATTTTTATAGAGTTACAAAATGTGACGTACACAATGGATTCACATGAAAACATAATAAAAATAATGGAGATATTTTCAAATTTCTGTTTTAAATTTCAAGAGCGTATGTTTATTACTTTTTCTTTAACAATATTTTTATTACCCCTTTCTTTAAGAGCTACAGATTATCATAACGTCAAAAACACACTGCAACGACGTCAATCTACCTATCAATTGAAAAATCGGTTAAAAAATCAGTTATATCAAATTGTAATTACATTTTTATATCTATATTTTTTCCTCAATTTTGTTTAATTTCAATAATTAAGCGAAAAAAGTTGCATTAAAACAGTAAATACGTTTCATTTTACTATGATGCGCGAAATGTTGCGCAATGGAAACTATAGTCGGCCCCCTTAAGAAAAGAATAACACAAATATAGTAATATTAAATAAAAAAAGCACTCTAAACTACAACTGTTGATTCCTTAATAAAAAGGGGGTGTTCATTATTTTATTATTAACACCATTCAAAAAGCATTATTATATGGCCAAATCTTTAATATGTGATAGATGCAGAAATTAAAAGAGTGAATTAATGTGAGAACACGGTAATATAATTACATGTAATCGACATGTTATTTTGGTTTAAATTATATTTTATTTATATCAAGGAAATGAATTAATTGAGCTGCTGGTTATGATGTTCAAAGGTCAAAGTATAAGATGAAAGGCATGTTTAAGTACATGTATTAGAAAGAAATCTACAACAATATGTCAACTTGTGAATCGTTCAAGAAGATTATGTATAAATCATATAATATATACAATAAGTTAGCCCTCCCTGTTTTTTTTTTATTGACCCCCCTCCTCCGAAAAGAAAACAGAGGGCTATATAATTGCAGCTTTTGCAGCTTATACATGCAACTGAGTTGAAATAAATTTTCATACAAAATTTGTCATTAATTTGACATTTCCTGATGTAGATATCATCAAAAATGAGATAAACATGCAAAATTATGTAAAAATAATTGAAAACCTTTGAATGAAAAAAATATATAGAAATTTTAAATAAATTAATACACCTAGTTCAACATGATATTGTGAAAGAACATATACATACCTCATCCAAATATCTCGAGAAAAAGCAAATTGAAGGATAAAAAATGAACAATATGAACAATAAATTATGATTATATCAAATTTAAAAAAGAGCTATGGGTGAACCTGTGTTTTGAATTAGGCAGTATACATGTATAAAGAGACATAAAGATGCTTCCATGTAAAATAAGACCAAACATACTTTTCTGTCCTTGAGAAGAGCATTTTTCCTATGTAAAACTTGCGGTCCCATCCTACCCCCCGGGGATCATGATTTGAAAAGAAAACTTGAATACACCCCCCCCCCCACACACACACACACACAAACACACCTGCAGAAGCTTTCATATTAATATGACTTATCATGGCTTTACTGTTCTTGTGATAATTTTTGAAAAATGTTCCTATGTATTTATGTTAAAACTTTGATCGACCATTGTGGCCCCAACCTACCCCTGGGAGTCATAAGTTAAACAAATTTAAATCTTCCCTATCTTGTCGCCCGCATGCATATGGCGCAATGGTAAGAGCGTCTGCTCTAGAGTCCGAAGTAAGGAGTAGATCCTCACTTCGCGGGTCCGAATACCACTGTGGGACGTGGAGACCGGTCCTTCAGGTGAGACCATATAAACCGAGGTCCCACCTGGAAGTAGGTGCTGGCGTGAAAAAGATCCCTCACTGCTCAATGGCAATAAGTGCCGAGTATAGGACAAAATTTGCAGCTCTCCACCTGCAAGTAATGACGTCTCCATAGGAGTTAAAAATTCTCGAGATGGACGTTAAACAATAAAAACATGAAAACTACACTAACTTAGGATACTTTCATATAAATATTACCAATCCCAACTTCGCGGTTCTTGTGAAGAAAAAAATTCAAAGAATTTCCATACACATTCTTACGTAAAACTTTGACCGTCCACTGTGGCACCACCCTATCCAAAGAGGTCATGATTTGAACAAAGTTGGATCTTCAGTACATATATAAGGATACTTCCATCTGAGTTTCATCTTTCCTGGCCCAGAGTTTCATGAGAATTTATTTAAAAAAATGCCATTAAATTTTTAATACATAAAATTAATTATCTTTCCTTTGAAGACGGGGTGGACCTTTATCTGAAGAAAATTTAATCTCCTTCATGGAAGGGTACTTTGTTGCAAGTTTAGTTAAAATTGGCCCAGTGATTCCTGAGAAGAAGATGCAAATGTGAAAAGTTTATGAGAGCGACGACAACGCCAACAACGACGACGCCAATCTCAACGACAGACAAATTTGATCAGAAAAGCTCAACTGAGCCTTTGGCTCATGAAAGCTAAAAACAAATGCAACTAGTTCTAATTGTAACGGGGACCGTTACAGATGTTCCCCAAACGCTCCCCAACTACCTTTTCGTGCCATATTCCCTGTAAGCTTCATAAAATAAGGCAAACTCTATGCATTTTAGACTTTAACAACGTTTTCTCAGAAGTATACCAAATATCTTTAAATTTTAGCTTTGCATGCATGCGCATGTGAATGCATGTGTATAATGACCATATCAACTTGTCTACACTATCTATATATTTTAATATACTAAATATTACAGTATTTTATTCAAAAGTTAAAAAAACACGCTAATTCAAGTGTATTTTTAAATTTACTCATTTCACGTGCACGCACGTGCATGCATGTGCATGATGACCATACCTTCTTGTAAGGATGCGTTATGTCTATCTATGTTCTAAATCCCATTCTGTTTGGTTGATAACCAAAGGAGTTATAGCCATTTAAAGTTTCAGCCAATCAGATTGCAGCACATGTGCATGCGCATGCTTTTATGATAATTCTTTTATATAAGCTGTAGATCTTCATAGTGTATGACTATGTTGAAAATTTCAAAGGATTTTGTCAAAAAACAAGAAAGATATTGAGACTTTAGTTTCAGCCAATCAGAGCAAAGCGCACGTGCATGCGCGCGAGATCTTGCTATTTTGACCATGTCAGCATGTCTATACAACTAATATATCTTCTTATTATAAGTTTCAAATCATTTCATCAAAAAATAGTAAAGTTACGGCTATATATATTGGTCATTTCACGTGTTGCACGTGCACGCTCTTGCAAGCACGTGCGCGCAAAATGAGCTTGATTCCCTCAAATCTACATAACATGTCTACTGACCCTAAAAAGGTTTTACCTACATCGGATGAACAGTTTACAAGATCACTCCCGGACAAAAAAGTACCCAGGAAGAAGAAGAAAAATAATAATAACTAGAGCAAAGCTCGTTGCAAAGCAACGAGAGGTCTTCCGTCCGGTTTTGACCGGAAGTGCCGGAAGTGACATCAAAACAGAAAGCAATGAGCTAAGTCGTCTCCAGTGACTTTATAATTTCAATTTTGCATCTAAAACCTTCAAAGTAAGCTATTTTTGGCTACTTCCGGTTTGACCGGAAGTGACGCCGACGGACGGAAAATTAATTTTTATGCTCCCAGAGACATATGTTATCCAAAAACTTGTCAAGAACGGCAAAAATACGCGTTTTCTGACTACTTCCGGTTTGGCCGGAAGTGACGACGCCGGACGTATTTTGACGACTCCAATAGATTGAGCTGGACATTTTGAACAAATTTGCTTCTTTGACGTATTACAAATTCTCAATATTTTTTGAGATATAAAGAAAAAACTTTTGGCCCCTCTAGGCCCCTCATTTTAGGGGCCAGCCCCTTTTACAAGATATCATTCGAAAGAACTTAGAATTTTACACTTCTTTTGTTCTATATGTTTTAACAAAATATTTCCAGGTAAAAAGATATCGTAGAAAAGGTGTTCAAAATTTTGAAATTCGCGATACGACAATTTTCGGGCCATAGCGAGCGCCGACGTGCGGTACTTCCGAAAAAAATTAAATACTTTATACATATCTATAGACTTTGGTCTATCATACCTCAAAGTTTCATGATTCTATCTTGAGCCATTATTGAGAAAGTCTGGAGACAACCTGACCCTTCAAAAATCATAAAATCGACAATATCTCCAAACCGGAAGTGATGTCATCAAAAAATGCATAAGGTTCAAGTTATGTTACATAAGTTCTGAAAGTTTCATGGAAATCCATCTAGCCGTTTTTGAGAAATCGCGTGCACAAAATCGGTAAGAAAAAAAAGAATAATAATAATAATAAAAGTGAAAAAGAAACCTAAGAATAACAAGAAGGTCTTCCGCTGAAGACGGAAGACCTTAACTAGAGCAAAGCTCGTTGCAAAGCAACGAGTAGGTCTTCCGTCCTGTTTGACCGGAAGTGCCGGAAGTGACATTAACAAAAGAAAGCAATGAGCTAAGTAGTCTCCAGTGACTTTATAATTTCAATTTTCGTCAAAACCTTAAAAAATAAGCTATTTTGGATTCTTCCGGTTTGACCGGAAATGATGTCGACAGACGGAAAATTACGTTTTAATGCTTCCAGTGACATGTGTTACCAAAAAACTTGTCAAGAACGGCAAAAATAGGCGTTTTTAGACTACTTCCGGTTTGACCGGAAGTGACGACAGCGGACGTATTTTGACGACTCCAATAGATTAAACTTGACATTTTGAACAACTTTGATTCTTTGATGTATTACAAATTCTCAATACTTTTTGAGATATAAAGAAAAAACTTTCGGCCCCTTTAGGCCCTTAATTTTAGGGGCCAGCCCCTTTTGCAATATATCATTTGAAAGATCCTGAAATTCTACACTTCTTTTGTTCTAAATATTTTTACAAAATATTTCCAGGTAAAAAGATATCGTAGAAAATGTGTTTAAAATTTTGAAATTCGCGATAGGAGTATTTTCGGACCATATCGAGCGCCGGCGCTTCGTACTTCCGTTAGTTATGATATACCTTATACCCTTTTCCAAAGGCTGCTCTAGCATCACTGAAAATTTCATGCGTCTGTGTTAAGCGCTTTTTGAGAAAACTGCCGGACAAAATGACCCTCTAAAAATCACTTAATCGCAGAAAACTCCGAACCGGAAGTGACGTCATCAAAACGAAAAAAAATGAATCGAGTTAAAGTAATGCTTCACTAGTCCTGAAAGTTTCATAGAAATCCATTGAGCCGTTTTCGAGAAATCGCGTGCACAAAATCGGTACGAAAAAAACAATAATAACTAGTGCTAATTGTAACGGGAACCGTTACAGATGTTCCCCAAACGCTCCCCAACTCCCTTCTCGTGCCATATTCCCTGTAAGTTTCGTTAAAGAAGGCAAAATCTATGCATTTAAGACGTAAACAACGTTTTCCCAGAAGTATACCAAGTATTTCAAATTTAAGCAATGCAGGCGTGCGCATGTGATTGCATGAGCGTAATGACGATATCATCTTGTCTACACTATTTTACTCATATGCACGTGCACGCACGTGCATGATGACCATACCTTCTTGTAGGAGTCCATTATGTCTGTCTATGTTCTTAATCCCATCCTGTTTGGTTGAAAAACAAGGGAGTTATAGCCATTAAAGTTTAAGCCAATCAGATTGCAGCGCACGTGCATGCGCATGTTTCCATGACAATTATTATATATCATATTGTAGGACATCTTAAAGTATGCCTATGTTTTAAATTTCAAAGCATTTTGTAAAAAAACAGAAAAGATATTGAGATTTTTGTTTCAGCCAATCAGAGCAAAGCGCACGTGCACGCACGTGCATAGATGTAAATGGTGACCACACCATCTTGTAGGTGGCTTTTCGTTCTAAGAATGTCCTAAATCCCACGCTGTTTGGTTGAAAACCAAGGGAGTTATAGTCATTTAAAGTTTCAGCCAATCAGATTGCAGCGCACGTGCATGCGCGTGATTTCATGAAAACTTTTATATATCAAATTGTAGTACATCCTAATACATGTCTATTTCGTAAGTTTCAAAGCATTTCATCATAAAACAAAAAAGATATTAAGATTTCTGTTTCAGCCAATCAGAGCAAAGCGCAGGTGCATGCGCGTGAGTTCATGCAAATTTGTCCATGTCATCTTATGTACACATCTTATATATCTTTATATAATGAGTTTCAAAACATTTTATCAAAAGATATAAAAGTTACAACCATATTAAATAAATCAGTCAGTTTACTCATTGCACGCGCCCGCACATGCATGCGAATGCGAGCAAAATGACCTTCGTTCGGCACATCTACACAACATGCCTACTAACCCTAAAAAGGTTTTAACTTAGTTTGGTGAACAGTTTCTGAGAACACTTCCGGACA
Source organism: Saccostrea cuccullata (assembly GCF_032062105.1). Classification (NCBI taxonomy): domain Eukaryota; kingdom Metazoa; phylum Mollusca; class Bivalvia; order Ostreida; family Ostreidae; genus Saccostrea; species Saccostrea cuccullata. The sequence goes on from NW_026940815.1 coordinate 27,241, forward strand.
AAAAAGTACCGGAGAAGAAATAAGAAGAAAAAAGAATAATAATAATAATAATAATAATAATAAGAAACAGAGTAAAAACAATATGTTCCCCAACTTCGTTTGGGGAACATAATAACTAGTGCTAATTGTAACGGGAACCGTTACAGATGTTCCCCAAACGCTCCCCAACTCCCTTTTGGTGCCATATTCCCTGTAAGCTTCATTAAATAAGACAAACTCGGTGCATTTTTGACTTTAACAACGTTTTCCCAAAAGGATACCAATTATATTCAAATTTTTGCATTGCACCCCAGCGCATGTGAATGCATGTGAGTTATGACCATATCATCTTGTCTACACTATCTATATATTTTAATATACTATATATTAAAGCATTCCGTCCAAAAGTAATAAAAATCACTCATTCAAGTGTATTTTTAATTATACTCGTTCTAAATGCACGCACGTGCGTGCACGTGCATGATGACCATACCTTCTTGTAGGAGTCCCTAACATCGATCTATGTTCTAAATCCCATCCGGTTCGGTTGAAAAACAAGGGAATTATAGCCAATTCAAGTTTCAGCCAATCAGATTGCAGCACACGTGCATGTGCGTGATTTCATGATTTTTTTCTATACCATATTGTAGGGTATCCTAATGCATGACTATATTTTGAATTTCAAAAAATTTCGTCAAAAAACAAAGGATATATAGCCATTTAAAGTTTCAGCCAATCAGATTGCAGCACGCGCACATGCGCATGCTTTCATGAAAATTCTTTTATATCATGCTGTAGACCTTCATAATGTAGGACTATGTTCAAAATTTCAAAGGATTATGACAAGAAACAAGAAAGATATTGAGACTTTAGTTTCAGCCAATCAGAGCGAAGCGCACGTGCATGCGCGTGATATCTTGCTATTTTGACCATGCTATCTTGTCTATACTTCTAATGTATCCTTACATTATGAGTTTCAAAAAATTTCATCAAAAAATAGAAAAGTTACGGCTATATCCATTATATTGGTCATTTCACGTGTTGCACGTGCACGCTCTTCCAAGCATGTGCGCGCAAAATGACCTTGATTCCGCAAATCTACATAACATGTCTACTGACCCTAAAAAGGTTTTACCTACATCGGACGAACAGTTTACAAGATCACTCCCGGACAAAAAAGTACCCAGGAAGAAGAAGAAGAAGAAGAAGAAGAAGAAAAATAAAAATCTATGCATTTAAGACGTAAACAACGTTTTCCCAAAAGTATACCAAGTATTTCAAATTCAAGCAATGCAGGCGTGTGCATGTGATTGCATGAGCGTTATGACGATATCATCTTGTCTACACTATTTTACTCATATGCACGTGCACGCACGTGCATGACGACCATACCTTCTTGTAGGAGTCCATTATGTCTGTCTATGTTCTTAATCCCATCCTGTTTGGTTGAAAAACAAGGGAGTTATAGCCATTTAAAGTTTAAGCCAATCAGATTGCAGCGCACGTGCATGCGCGTATTTTCATGACAATTATTATATATCAAATTGTAGGACATCTTAAAGTATGCTTATGTTTTTAATTTCGAAGCATTTTGTAAAAAAACAGAAAAGATATTGAGATTTTTGTTTCAGCCAATCAGAGCAAAGCGCACGTGCACGCACGTGCATGCATGTGAATGGTGACTATACCGTCTTGTAGGAGTCCTTTACGTTTATCTATGTTATAAATCCCATGCTGTTTGGTTGAAAACCAAGGGAGTTATACTCATTTAAAGTTTCAGCCAATCAGATTGCAGCGCACGTGCATGCGCGTAATTTCATGAAAATTTTTATATATCATATTGTAGTACATCCTAATGCCGTCTATGTTATGAATTTCAAAGCATTTCATCATAAAACAAAAAAGATATTGAGATTTCTGTTTCAGCCAATCAGAGCAAAGCGCACGTGCATGCGCGTGAGTTCATGCAAATTTGACCATGTCATCTTATCTACACATCTTATATATCTTTATATAATGAGTTTCAAAACATTTTATCAAAAAATATAAAAGTTACAACCATATTAAATATATCAGTCATTTTACTCATTGCACGCGCCCGCACGTGCATGCGAATGCGCGCAAAATGACCTTCGTTCGGCACATCTACACAACATGCCTACTAACCCTAAAAAGGTTTTAACTTAGTTTGGTGAACAGTTTCTGAGAACACTTCCGGACAAAAAAAGTACCGGAGAAGAAATAAGAAGAAAAAAGAATAATAACTAGAGCAAAGCTTGTTGCAAAGCAACGAGTAGGTCTTCCATCCTGTTTGACCGGAAGTAGCATTAATTTTTAACAAAAATGAGAAATAACGCCTAAAAATGGTTTGAATCCTTTAACACTATGTTAATTAATGCAAAAATAAGCAATTTTTGCTACTTCCGGTTTGACCGGAAGTGACGACAACGGACGAAAAAATTATTTTTTTGCTTCTAGAGACATTTGTTACCAAAAAACTTGTCAAGAACGGCAAAAATACGCTTTTTTCGACTACTTCCGGTTTGGCCGGAAGTGACGACGCCGGACGTTTTCTGACGACTTCAATAGATTAAGCTTGTCATTTTGAACAACTTTGTTTCTTTGACGTATTACAAATTCTCAATACGTTTTGAGATATAAAGAAAAAACTGTTGGCCCCTCTAGGCCCTTAAATTTAGGGGCCAGCCCTTTTTTCGAGATATCATTTGAAAGATCTTTAAATTCTGCACTTCTTTTGTTCTATACGTTTTCACAAAATATTTTCAGGTAAAAAGATATCGAAGAAAAGGTGTGAGAAATTTTGAAATTTGTGATAGGTCTATTTTCGGGCCATAGCGAGCGCCGACGAGCGTCACTTCCGGTAAATTTGATATACCTGATGCACCTCTCCAGACATAGCTCTACCTAGCCTCAATTTTTGATGTTTCTATCTAGAGCCGTTTTTCGGTAAATTTGTGGAAAAATTGACCCTTAAAAATCAGAAACTCGACGATATCTCTAGACCGGAAGTGACGTCATCGAAACGGAAAAAAACGCATAAGGTTCAAGTGATGTTCCATACGTCCTGAAAGTTTCATAAGATTTTGTTGAGCCGTTTTGGAGAAATCGCGTGCACAAAATCGGTAAGAAAAAAAAAATAATAAAAGTGAAAAAGAAACCGAAGAAAAACAATAAGGTCTTCCGCTGAAGACGGAAGACCTTAATAATAAGAAACAGAGTAAAAACAATATGTTCCCCAACTTCGTTTGGGGAGCATAAAAATTTATAGCCTTCATAGGGTTTAGCATGTCTACAAGCACATACCTGTTGTTTCCACTCTCTGAAACCTTCCTCTGTTCTGTTGCTTCACCTACAAGTTAACATATCAGAATAGCTGTAACTAATAATTTCTAGTCCAGAAAATGTTCCTCTAAAAATGACCCTTGGACTCCCTTTGGACTGAGAGCCATATTAGAATTAATTTTTCACATTTTTAAAATTGACCTTTCTCCAAAGGAAAACTTCATACTAGCAAGTTTATATGAAAGTCACCCTGTATTTGTAGAAAGGTTTAAAATGTAAATTTTAGGGATTGGGACGTTTCTACCCTTGATGAGTATCAATTATGATTTTTTTATGCTAATTTCAAAGTAAGATCAAATGTCTAAATTTGCAAATAAATATATACTTAAAACTTACATTTAGAAGTTCTATATTGTTCAATCTTAGGATGTTGTTTAGGCAGCATGCATACAGAGTCTACGCTCTTTATGTAGGCATGGCTGTTAAAGTCTTCCGCCATTTCCTGGGACACACGAGTTATTCTTACTTCAACATCCTCGTTTTCATTGGTGCTGGATTTGGACTTTTATGATAGAATGAAGGGAAAAAATATTGATATGCAAAAACGTAAACTTAACATAGAGATATTAATATACTGATGGGAAGTACATCATAGCGAAGTGATTTAAAAGAAGGAAATACTTCTAAATCTAACATGATACTTAATCTTGTTAATGAAAATGTACTATATTTGGCGGTGTATTCTACATGTATTTAGGTAATTTGGCAGAAAACAGAATATGCTATTTCCAGTTCATCACTACTTGTGTCTTGAGGTTACATCTAGCACATTCAGACAGCACTTATTCAAATAAAGTAACTTAATGAAAAATTAATTTCTGCCAAATATTGTACACGCCAAATATAATACATTTACCACATATGCCTAGATTATGACATGAAAATTTATTTATTGACTTTTTTTTCATCAAGAATTTCTACATGTATAATTGCCAAAAATATAAAATATCTATAAATATAAAAATAAATAAATAAATAAATATGAGCATTTTTTTTTCTAAATGTTTAATTCATATTACTATGCAAACATAAAACACATATATAACATTCATTTTTATAAATGATTAGGCTAAAAGCCACATTCCTTGAAAATAATCTTTAAAAGCTATAAAAATATATGTTCAAGTTATAGAATTAAAAAAAGGATATTTAAAGAAATTGAAGATATTTTTTAAAAAAAAGATGACCTACCTCTGCGTACTTACTGACACTTTGTTGAGTATTGAACCAGTCTCTCTTGTTGACAGGGAGGTCTAACGGGTCCTCCTCATTGAGCTCCATGGAGGTCTTCGCCCTTATTAAGTAAAACAATAACATTTGTGGCAACTTGTACATTCTTAGTGTTGAAATTGTGTTAATAGTTAAAGAATTGTCTCTTAAAATTGGAATAGCAGGGGACATTAAAAAGTATAAGGTGGGCCATGGGCTTCTCCCCTACATGTACATGTTACTTGAAAGGGGGTGTTACCAAATTGAAAGGAGGTTTCCTTGAAACTGGAAAGGCAACGAAAAGCCCTTGTCCCTTGTTGTAAGGGACAGCTCTGTTATGTAGTGATTTTCAATGAATAAACATATATCTTAAATAATTATACTGTATGTGTTTTTATAATTACTGGAAAATTTACTATTAATATTATACTATACGTCGAAATAATTTCTTAACGAGATTCCGGTTAAAAAAAAACTAACGGTAAGAAGTTCAATGAAATTAACAAGATTAAGGAACTCTTATAAAATCACGTGGAATTAACTTCTAGTACATTGTGTAAGTCATATGTGTTATGAAACCTTTTTATTACTGATTCAAAATTGACATGATGAAAATTAATTAAAAAAAATATATATACCAATTGGCCATAGCTATCATGTTGACGCAGGTCGGGTTCTGTTTCAGCATGGGAAATTTTCGAAAACAAAGGAACAGCTCTTGACTGGTCATTAGGGTAAACCTCACACAGGTCATTACTTTTTCGATGTGATGGATTCTTTGTTGGAAATCATGGTGATGGATCCATGATACTGCTGCCGCAAAAATTTCAAACTCCGACCTGACTATGATATTATCAGCAGACAATATCGTACAAAGAGTTTCAAGGTCAAGGTTGAAAAATGCCGGATCCTCCTTAACTTCCAGGAAGTTATATGTAATTTTCCTGATTATCAGGTCGCATATACCGTGTTCCTGTAGTTTTGCCATTGTTGGCAAGAGCTGAAGCAAATCCTGACAATTCAGCTTTTCGATTTTCCTTAGACATAAACGTCGTATCTGGTCAACTTTAAAGACCGCAGCTAATTTTATAACATCGCTTAAACACACGGAGTTGATATCCATCTTTCCAGAATATAAGAAATCTAAAAAGGAAACCAAGGCTTCTTCTGACACTCCCTTGACTTTTATCACTTTGGGGGCCACCGGTTCATTTGAGAAGGCTTCTCGCTCAAACACCTCGGCAAACAAAGGGCTCTGTGAGGCTAAGACTAATTTGTGAGCAGGAAATAAATCATCGCCCAATTTAAAACAGATATCACAGACCTCATGTCGTTGGTATTTCTGTGATATGTACTCCCCCAGGATGGTAAAGTGAGAGACTTCGTTTTGGATCTGCTCTATAGCAGGGTCACTGTTCTCTCTCTTAGTGTTCTCATTGAGATCCTTATCTGGAATGGCAAATTTATAAGATGATGGACAAAACATGTCTAATTCGTTCTCTGCTGACTCTAAAAATTTGGCAAAATATTCTGGATTAGGCAACATTAAAAAAATTAACATTTCTTTGTGTCTTAATTTTTTTTAGTTACTAGTACCTAAAATTAACTCTATTAACTTTAAAAGAAATAATTCATAAACAGGCATAAAACATTAAAAGAAATATGATTATATAATGTCTTAACAGCGATAACAAGGTTTATATCATTGCTTAACATTGATAACAAGTATTATATAATATCTTTAAAATGATATCAAGGATTATATGATAGAACAGGAACTACCCTCACCACTTTTGCGCTTGAAAGACGGGCTGTTGGTTTTTGATGCTGTAAATGTGAATATGTATAATAGTTTAACAGTGATTACGAGGATAATATGATAACTTACTGGTGATAACAAAGATTATATAACTTAAACGTGATAACAAGTATTATATCATAACTTAACAGTGATTACAATGATTATGTAATTACTTTACAATTTCCAATGATTAAATAATATTATATAAGTTATATAATTATACATATAGTTATTTTACATGTGTAACTTGTAAGAGATAACAAAGATTATTGATAGTAAGGATTACAAGGATTTTATGATGACTTATAAATGGTAACAAGGATTATAAAATAACTTACCAGTGATTACAAGGATTTTATAATGATTTATCAATGGTAACAAGGATAATAAAATAACTTACCAGTGATTACAAGGATTTTATAATGATTTATCAATGGTAACAAGGATAATAAAATAACTTACCAGTGATTACAAGGATTTTATAATGATTTATCAATGATAACAAGGATAATAAAATAACTTACCAGTGATTACAAGGATTTTATAATAATTTATCAATGGTAACAAGGATAATAAAATAACTTTCCAGTGATTACAAGGATTTTATAATGATTTATCAATGATAACAAGGATAATAAAATAACTTACCAGTGATTACAAGGATTTTATAATGATTTATCAATGATAACAAGGATAATAAAATAACTTACCAGTGATTACAAGGATTTTATAATGATTTATCAATGATAACAAGGATAATAAAATAACTTTCCAGTGATTACAAGGATTTTATAATGATTTATCAATGATAACAAGGATAATAAAATAACTTACCAGTGATTACAAGGATTTTATAATGATTTATCAATGATAACAAGGATAATAAAATAACTTACCAGTGATTACAAGGATTTTATAATGATTTATCAATGGTAACAAGGATAATAAAATAACTTACCACTGTCATCTATCGAGCAGTTACTGCTCTTACTAGTCACGCTGATTGGTGACGACCTGTTGGATCCCGTAAATATGAAAATATCTGTGTAGTTAACATTTATATTTGTAAGTGATTCTGATAACAAAGATTATATATTAACTTGTCAGTGATAACAATGATTTTATAATAACTTACCAGTGATTACAAGGATAATATAAAAACTTACCACTGGAGTAATTTATGGAACAGTCACTTCCCTTAGTAGTCACGTTTCTTGGTGACGGCCTAGAGGTGTTCGATGCTATAAATGTGAAAAAGTCCGTGTAGTTAAAATTTATATTATACATGAATGAGGAGATACTGAGTATATCAGTCAATTCACTATTCGAAATAGATTTATAAAAGCAACAACCTAAAATCTCAAATGAAAACTTTTTTTCATCCTTACTTGAATGACGTACAAATGTTTGCATGATAATAAGTATAAATCAATTACAATGTAACCTTATTATTCTCAAGAAGATATCATTGAAATTGTTTTAGTTAAGTATAAATTTATCCAATTCTAAACCAAGTTGAATTAATTTATTCAAGAGTATTAATTGAAGAACGCTGTATGGCTAAAAAAATATTAGTACAAATATAATATTATTTTATTCTTATATATTCCTATTTAAAAAAATTGATATTCTTCATTAAATGCTGCATAATTTCTAGATGACTTTAAAGACAAAAAATGAAATTGAATTAATGGATAAGTAAAAAATTCTCTTAATATCAGAATATAAAAGGGCTCTCAAAGGTTTCAATTAATGCAAGAGGGATATTAACAAAATTTAAAATTTAAGGTAATTTCTTCCTCCTGTGATGTTATTTTTTTTCGCAAAAAATAGTATTAATCTCAAATTATATCCAATAGATTAACATCTGTGGGAAGAAATCATTTTGATGGGTGTAATACAGACTCATTGTTAAAAAAAGGGGAAAAACTTACCAGTGATAACAATGACTATATATTAACTTAACAGTGATTTCAAAGATTATATAAAAACTTACCAGTAATTACCAGGATTAAATTATAACTTACCAGTGTTTACAAGGAGTATATAATAACTTTACAGTGACAACATGGATTACATGTATATAACTTTACAGTTATTACACATATAATATAATAATTAATTAGTATTTACAAGGGTTATATAACTAGTGATAAATAGGATTATATAATAACTTAACACTGATAACAATGATTAAATAATAACTTACTAGGGGCTAAAAAGATTATATAATATCTTAACAGTAATAACAAGGTTTATATAATAATTTAACAGTCATTACAAGGAGTATAATACTCATCAGTGACAACATGGAATATATGATAACTTTAAAGTTATTACACAGATTATATAATAACTAATTAGTGATTACTAGGATTATATAATAACAGTGATAAAAAAGATTATATTATAACTTTACAATTAAACAAAGATTATCTAATAAGTGAACAGTGAAAACAAGGATTAAATAATAACTTAACAGTGATGACTAGGCTTGAATAATAACTAAACAGTGATAACAAGGATTATATAATATGGATAACAGGGAAAATATATAATAATTTACCAGTAATAGCATGGATAATATAATAACTAACTAGTGATTATAAGGTTTATTTAATAACTTACAGTAATGTACAAGTGATTACAAAGAACATATAATAACAGTTATTTAAAGCCTTATAAAACAATAAGTTTGAGAATCAATGCTCACTAGTAATAACTCAGTTTTGATCTGAATATACACTTTCGTGTTAATATACACAAGTTCAGATGCACAGACAAAAAGGAAGTTTACGTCATATAAGAATAAAAATAAATCCCACTATATGACATGCCTGAGCAGAGAATGTGATAAAATTTTAAGCATCTGCTATGAATAGTTCCTGTGAAAACTGTGACAAAAATAAATTATGTATGGTAGGGACAGACACACGGATAACATTGACATAGGATTTAAACAATTTATAAATCTCATGCCTTAGAAAAGAATATGCTTAAATTTCAACCATCTGCAATGAGTAGTTCCTGAGAAACTTGAAACCAAAAATTTGTTATTGTAGAGTTAGGCTGATAGATCTTCTACCCGTCGTCTCCCCTTCTCGACGGGAGTAAAACAGTTCATAAGTTTTTTGCCAGATAAATAACACTGAAAAAGATAAGAATCGTTCCATAACTAAAAACTATATTCTGTATTTTTTTGTTTACATTTTTTGTTAAAGTGCGTTAATTGTCTCCATGGTAAAATATATTGATGTAAACTTTTAACGCACTTTGAAAAAAAATTTCAAAGTGCGTTGAGTATGTCCAAAATTTAACGCACTTTGAAAAAGTGCGTTGATTTTGTCCGAATTTTAACGCACTTTGAATTTTTTTTTCAAAGTGCGTAATTTTTTCAAGGTGCGTTGCCGCAGTGGACTCTATTAGCTATATTCCTTGATTGGCTGCTAAAAATTTGTCCATTGTTAATGACTATTGAAGTATTTCATGCACGCACATACTTATATTCCTGTTATCATCAAATGTAAATATAAATTTAAGTATCGATGAGTTTCATTTAGCCAGAAAGTTTATTTTTTTCAATTTGTTAATATGTTTATCATTAATCTTGTAGTCATGGTAATGTGGGCTACATCAGGCACGTAACATCATTTTTTAAGTGGGGGGGGGGGGTGCAGCCAGAGAAATTTTTTTTATTTTTTTACTAATTTGTAAAATTTGACAAGGAAAAAAAGAAACTAATTGCCCTAACTCGAAAATCGTAGTAGTGGCCACTAGTACTACTAGTACTACATTTAGTTCATATCACTATACTGTGGTAAGGAATGGGGGTTGGGGGGCAACCTACCTTTCAATGGACATTTTCAATAGTTAAGGTATTGCTGGTAAAAAAGTGGGGGGGGGGGCAGCAACCCCCCCCCCGTTGCTACGTGCCTGTACATGTATGTCTCAGTTTCAATTGAAAAAATACATTCACTTCCGCGCGAGCGTATTACTCGTAACAGAAAACATTCTTTACATACAAGCGAGTTGCCAGGCGTACATTTGTAGGGGAAAAAAGGAGAGAAGGAGAGGCAGGCGAAAGTTTTATGCTCTAAAATCATTTTGCAATAAATAAATACTTTTAAAAATAAAAGAAATGATTAGAAACAATTTAATAAACGATGAATAATAACTGAAAATCAACAGAATCAGTTTTAGGGGAAAATATGATAATAGACATCTGTATTTCTGAGATCATTAGATTATCCTTGAATCTGGATTACGTATTGCTGATTTTTTTTAAATGTATTACATTTTTATATACATGTACTACTCTAACCAATTAATTTATCATAAGTATTTTGTCTTAAGTGGGCTCTTCATATTACATAAACGCTGATACAATTAATTGGGCATATCCTTTCTCATTTTATCGTTTTCCTCCACTGCCAACAACACCCAGGCACATTCAATCCAGCACACCGCTGTTAAGTGAGAGAAGAGAAAACTCAAGCTCGTCTGACCTTGTCAGAGACGATAAGGATCCACAACGGTGTTTGTCCATATTTTGTACCAAACAAAACAGACCTTGAAAACATGGGTGCATAACAAACTTAAAATTGTTAGAAAAATAGAGATCAGGAGGGTCGAATATGCTCATCGAAATTCAATAGCTGTCAGGGGGCATCGCCCCCTGGATCCTCACCAGGCTAAACCACGGACCCATTGGGCATATTAAGCCCCCCCCCCCCTGTCTACTCTTGCGTCCAAATCAAAAGTGACCTGGAGTACATGTATATGCCACTGACATAGATTAGTATTTATGTTTTCAAAAATCCTTTCAGTGTAAGCACTTAATTTAATAAGTTTTTCTTTATTTCAATAGGTTATTGTTTTTTTTTGTCAAGTGTGTAAAAAAATATCATGAATGAGAGAGAGAGAGACCCTTGTTACATAATCTTTAAAGAAAATCTTGTATTTATTTTAATTCTTCGTTTTGTCTACATCGCAAAAGTAACAATTAATCAGTCTATGATGCTATTTAGCAATTTCCACAAATTTGGTTCATAATCAACCCATTTAAAACTATTGAGCAATCAATTCGTTCTCTGTACATGTTGTATGCACGAAATCCTCGTGCACCACATGTCAATCAAAATTGCATGACGCTAGGTGACCCTGAAATAACACCCAGCGCATCTTCTATCACTACACTGATTACAAATTTACTTCAGACACAAATAAATAAGCATGTTTTCCTTTATTATCATTTTTCTATAAAATAAAATGTAAAAATAACCTTATATACATTAACAGACTTTTAATGAGTTTTTATCTAGCTAATAACATGTAGTATCGCCTTCTCAAAAAAGGGGGGTTAACAAACATAATGTAGCTTGAAAGATAATTGAAATTGTTTTTTTTTATTTTCATTTAATTTTGCAAAGAAACCTTTTTCAGACACAAATAAGCATGTATCCTCTAGTCCTCTAGATTATTTTTTTCAGACTTCTATAGAACCTTTTACCAGCTAATTCGTATTGCTTTCTATAGAAATGTGATGGGGGTAACAAACCTTAATATCTATATTTTTTTGGCAAACTGTTTTTTTTTCTTGTGACTTTTCATAAGATGTATCTCGGAATGAGGTAATATTTTTACTGAAGTTTGGACATTCTATTTGCTAGAAATTCGTTAGGCAATTTTTTTATGGAGAGATTTTTTAAAGAGGGATGTTTTTTGCTGGGCACACAAGCACGATTATATTAAATTTTAGGGCATCTTATAAGTTTACACGTAAACATCTGTATCGTTAAATTACGCAAATTTAATAACATCAAATATTTCAAAAGGAAATTGATCTAATTTGCTAAAATAAAGAAAATGAAAATATTTATGATCAGATCCGTAAAGGGGAACTGTGATACACCGTGTTACGCGGTGCACAGAATCACTGACTTCAATGACACCGACATGGTCCGAGGTCCACGGTGCCCCATTTGTGGTCTGTACTGTACTTTTGATCCAAATCACAACCAGTTAATTTATAGCAAATAAGGAATCGTCTCACATTCTGTCTAGTTGTTTTGAAGTTGTGGTTTGTTTCGAGGATTTTCTTTATTTTTGCAGTTGAAAGCCCGGATGCATGATACTTGATAATGCTGTTTCGTATAGCCAGGAGTAGCCTCCATCCTCATTTCTCTGACGCTATTGCGAGAAATAAACCAAAACGATTTATTTGGTCATTGGACGGTTCGAAAATCATGGGGGGCGTGGTCTTTTCTGTCGTCGAGTGGGTCGTCTGAAAGGGGGACCACCATAATGATCAGTCGCCACTAGGTAAACCTCATTAAATCTTAATAATCTTTTTTTTTTTTTTATATTTCCATGAAAATTTCTAATGGTGATAAGAAATCCTTTTTTTTAAGAAATAACATGCTCTTATTTCTTTAAAACATTGATTGAATCCTAATCTTTATTAAAAGATGAAAGACCAACCATCAATCAGGTAGACAGTTAATAATAAAGAGACGATTTAAAAAAAATCTTTATCATGGTGTTCATTTTTAGATAATGTTTGACATCAAGTGCGAAGATTTGTAAATATGTTTATTTAACTTAGTTCTCCTGCCAAACAACTGAGCTTCTCTTTCGTAAAAAGCAGGCAAAAACAAATAACATCAAGTAGAAGTGAAATATATAATTTATTAAAGTAAATGACGGAAAAGTAAAACACATGTACAGTTAAGAAAATTGGGGTGGGAAAAAGGACTCAAATATAGAGTATTACACATCCCAGGCAACATATATCACAAAATCGGAATCCAAGCATCATAATGACATTGTGACATGATGTACATAGACAAAAGGGGGTCAACTGGACTAGAATAAGAATTTAAATCCTGTAATCTATCACAAGGTATAATATACATGTATTTCAAATTGATACCCTGATAAACATCATAGGATTTGAAGACATATACATATAGGTGGGAAAACAAAATAACAAACAGCCACAACCCAATCAGAGATTGGATCCACCCATCAAAAGGCGTCCTGGCAGGAGACGCAAAATTTCTTGATAGGATGATTCATACAAAAGTATTTAAACATCTCAATATTTTTCGTATACTCAGTTTAAAAGACAATACACTAGTCATTGTAAACAGGAACAAGAAACATACAATGAGACTGAGTGAAAACAATATTTTCTTACAAAAACCAGATGACATTACAAAGGACAAAACCTGAAATAGTTTTAAAAAGTATACAAAACAGTGTCTGTAGTCAAATACTAACCAGACAGCAAAATGGGAATTTATAATCATGAACATTGACCTTCTTAACTGCAGACAACTTCTGACCAGTTAAAAAAGATGTCAAACATATGCCATGCTGCACAAAAATGTGACTCTTGACTGCAGACAATTTCTGATCAGTCAACAAAGGTGTCAATATACACCATGCTGTATAAAAGTGCCTCTAAACTGCAGCCAACTTCTTATTAGGCCTAGTCAACAAAGTTGTTAAACATATACCATGCTGCACAAAAATCTGCCTCTTCACTGCAGACAACATCTGACCTGTCAACAAAGGTGTCAAAAATACATCATGATGCATCAAAGGGAGTTTTATAAGGAACCGAGATTCTATCCTGACTTTCAAACAAACCGTCCACTCTTAAGGGATTTGAATCAAGTTATGTTTTAGGAACTAAGTGGAAAGCATAGGTGTATACTCCTGTATTTGATCAGTGGACAACCATTTTATTCTTGGGTGAAGGGGTGGGGTGGCATTTCTTGGTAAATAAACAGTCCTCAAAAATGTTGAAATTAATATTTACTCGACTGGATAAGAAATATACCGGTAAATAATCTGTCTCAGACTAGTGCCACCCCCCCCCCCCCTGCTTGTCAGACATTTTTCAATAAGAGGAAAATAAATAATATGTACTTCATCTTATTGGATATAGACATTAATCTTTCCTTGACATGAAAATAAAAATAAATTGACTTGGAACATTTTGCCAACCATCCCCCTCCCTTCAGATCGAATGGTGTTCCTCCTTTCCTGTTTTGAATCAATTAGAGGGGATCTTTTGTCTTCTTTTTAGTTTCTAATATTGAGAAAGAAATAAACACAATGTACATGCTGGAAATATGAACACGATGGACATTGGCAATCACAACAGAAAATATAGCAAGTTAAGATTTTCAAATCTTTATAGCCTTTTCAACGGCAATATAATAAGTGTAGGTATATGGCAAAGTTCAAGTATTATTTATCTAGAAAATTTATTTTATAAACAGCTTTTCAAATTCAAAGATGGACAGTAGAAGGAATACTTGGCAGGAGCAAATTATTTCCATCACTTCATGTTCATGTGGATGAAATCAATTCTGAAATACATGTATGAGAAAATCAGGAAAAACATGTATACACACCATTCTTGAGAGTAAATTTGTTTTTTTTTTTTAAACTTGATATTCGGAGCAATGCATGAAAACATGGATCATAGAATGCATACATGTTTTTCAATTCTACTGTTATATTTTTATTATCAAAACAATGCAATAATCTTGCCTGGAATATTGTATGGTTGAGGAGTGTGTATTTAGAGGCAAACACCTATGTGCGGATATTACTGTCTCGTGACAGTATCTGGTTTAAATTTACATGTATTTTACGATATTAATGAACAATTGTTTGCGTGGAAACAATTTAGAACCCTGCGTAGCAAATGTACCTCGTTTATGAAAAAACATGGAAAAACTCCAAAAATTACTAGTTTTTTCTATAGCACAAGATATATAAATGTTTTTGCAAGTGATAGAAGACAATATGGATTTATATTTTTCTTAAAATTGACAGACATTTAAAAATTTCAATCGTTAAAGCTAAAGGATGCGACTACAATGCTTAATGATAAATACAAAATGTGTATCATCAACCGTCGATTATGTTGATATTTGCTTGTTTCTTTAAGCGTAGGTGTTTCTCTGCATTTGTGACGACGCTTAATGATATGATTCTATCATTAAGCAGCGATTTGGCACTATCAGTTGAGGTTGTCAAATATTAAATAAATGCAATTACATATGGCATTAATTGTTGCAATTGTAACGCTTTATGATATTTGTATCATTTTACGACATTTTATCATTAGAGTTTTGTTACAAAGCTTTCGGTGTTTTCCTTATTAATTTCTTCCTGTGACAAAGAGAACCCTCATCCTATCACGAAATATACGGATGTTGATAATCGTAAGCGTTAGTGCAAAGCACTTTTATGCATTGCACTCTACCAAAGAGAAGATAGTGATTTTTTATAAGATGAGATAAAATATCTCATTTGAGTTCCTCAATTTGTAGAAGGAAAAATGTTTTTTCCTAGCCGCTGCATCAAAATATTTTTTATTCTGGGGAATTTATATGAATTATCACATGCTACAGTAGAAGGTATGTTTTTATACATTATTTAAATATCTTCTTTTTTTAAAGTTCGCTTTTTATCATAATAGCAATGTTACATCCTTTTAAATGTAAAAAATGTAACATCAATTTTAAATTAAAATGATTTGGGCTATATATAGGTCCTAGTACACGACGATATTGTAAAAATGACATCGAATCTACCGAATGTATTATTAATATAGCATATTATCAGCCTGGGTGAACAGAAAAGTGCAAAAATCCAGGAAACAAGATAAAAGATGTTGCTATTAATTTAACTGAATGAGATAACAAATTCAGGAAGGACAGTTCTATGTTATCTATTGATAAATCCAATTGAAATTAATTCAGGATGACATGACTGATATTTGATTTATATCTTTAGGATATTTGATCTCCTGACCCTTGATTTCGACTCTCTTTTGCAAAGTTTTACCAAATTTTGATTTAACCTTGAACACATAAAGATTTGGTCTATGGCTTTCAAATTTCATACATGTATTTTCTTGACAAGACCTTTATTTCAGTACGAACGGTTCTTTTTTATCTCTTGACATTGAACTTTAACTTGATTCCAAGAATTATTTCACCTTTGCCATGTGTTAAGTAAGGGAGCAGCAACATTTCACGAACGCATCTTGTTTTTTTTATTATTTAATTAATAAAAAAATATCATTTTAAGATTGTCATTGGGATATGACATGAAGTCGGTCACGTGATCAAATTCTATAATACCCGAAGAGCGTTATAGTAGATTTGATCACGTACCGCCTTCATGTCATATCCCATTGACACTCTAAAAAAGATTTTTCTTATATTTATATTTTTTATTTCTATTCACATTACAAAGACAAAATGCTCTATAATTTAGACTTTGTTATTGAATGCAACATAACGTATAAATACGACGTCATATGACGTCATATGACGTCACAGTCAAGCCTTTCCAAATGTCTCGCGCAGTTTGCTTTTCATATGCAAGAAAGTGAGATCATCTGACCGACTGCATGTCATCGAAAATTGAATTTCATTTTTTTAGTATCATCATATAAGGAAAGACATTGGCAAATGTAAATATTTCATTTTGAGTTTTACTTTATAAGGAACATTTGTATGAAGAACGTGCAACATCCCAGCAGAGACTGATTCTGTGTTGTTTTACGTCTTATTCGATAATTTTTTTAACTTATACATGCACACAGACGACGCCATATAACGGTGGAGGGCTTCAAAATCTGACCATTACTCGGCACTCATAGCCATTGAGCAGAGCGGAATCTTTATCGTACCACTTCCTACCTTGACACGGGACCTCCGTTTCAAATGCCTCATCCGAAGGACCCGTAACTTTCACTTCAAGAGCCGAGTGCATGGCAAAGGAACAGTTGCTACCCATGTTTTCTCATCTGAGATCTTAGATCTCTTTCTCTCTCATTCTCTCTCTGAGAGAGAGAGAGAATAATGCATACCCTGTTCTATTTCACATCCTTAATTAGACCAAGACATCTCGCAATATCAGCCAGAGGGCCAAGGTCAGATATTGGTCGAGGACAACATTCAGAATTAATTCAATGACGTTTTGACAGCCAAAGATCATTAGACAGTCAATCATCTGAAAACACTTACAGACATACATACGCTTTACCGCATAGCCCTGATACATTGTATATGTATCTTGTTGTCCCAGGGCATTGCTTTTGGTGTTTCGATGGGGTGTTCAAGTTGCGATAGGATTCCCCATATGAATGCTTTACATGTTTGTTGCAGTCTCAATCAGCAGAACATGGCCAGAAGCCGCCAGTCAATGCCTTCTCATTGGATCAAACAACACGGGCGAAGTACAGGAAGATAATATTGCGATTCCCAATACATTGCCAGACGATTTGTCCTGGATTGGAGCGACAGTGAAACAGACTGCTTGGTTCGAGTTTTGGGGTATTGTTTATTTGTGTATCAAGATGAATCAATTTTATTTGCTTGATATGAATTAAGTCTGCACTTATCATTGAATAAATGTACATGAGTAAAAAGATTGCCATTTCATTTTCTACTTAAAATGTTTAATAATTGAATTCGAAGTCATTTTCTGTCTAATTATATGTACTCAACAAAAAAAGAAACGCATATTCAGAATAATATAAAAATCTAAGTTTTCAGTTTAAACCTTATTTTATCTAAGTGATTTTAGAGTGTGTAGTGATAAAAATCAAACATGTCCTATGTTGCAAATTGAAATGTCGAATTGATGTCATTTTCATCGCCCCTAAATTCAAGGGGCATGACAATATGTACTGTGCGACGTCTCAACGCTAGTTGGTTTTCAATGTACGGATGTCGTGGAGGAATACCATCTCCTCTGTCTCTTGCGAACAATTCATGCACTTTTATGCTGATTTTTTTAATCCAGCAATTGTAACATCAGTTTTTACAGCAAGTTCTGAATCGCACGAGGTGCTGAAAGGGGGGGGGGGGGGGTTAGGACGTCCTGCCTGGGTGTGGTTACCTGCGGACGGCCAATTCATGGTCTTCCGACGTTAGTTTAACGGTTACAAAGCCCATTGATGTATTCCAAATGCAGTTGCAAATTTTTGTTGCGTAGCTCCGTTTAGTATCATCGTTAGCCTGGTTGTGTTCATCTTTGTTTTGGCGTGGCATTGCAGTATCAACACTGCAATCAAATCTTAAATATGGGTTTAATAGGAGTGTTAATAGTTTCTCTAAATCCAAAATATCAACGAAAATATACATCCGATTTAGAAGAAATCAGGAAAAACACTACTTTCATAAACACGTTTAATCAAGGGAGATAATTCAACACTTGGGTTTTAAAACCCCATGTTGTCCTTTAAATAGGTCACAGGTATCCAATGATATAAAAGATAGTTGTTCCAAGTACATTTTTAAAATTTCTTTGACGAGTAAAACAATATGCGTTTCTTTTTTTTTTGAGTATATATAAATTCTGTAAGTAAACACATTCCTACGTGATTCAAAACACATGACAATTTGTGTATTTTACAACCCAATTTAAAATAAAGGTACTTCTATTTCACAGGTAGCTATTCGTTGGATACGGCGGGTATAAATGGAATATATTTAAATAATTCTGATAATAGTATCTACGATTGTTACTTTATATGCAAAGAATCTGAAAACACAACAGCTTTTGCAATAATGGTGAGCAGTCTATTGTTATTTAGTCTGATGATTCAGTTATTTTTCTATTCAGTTTATTAACAATGTTTACATATTCACCATAATTTCTGATTTTCAGGAAGAAATGTGTTATTGTTTTCCGGGGTTATTGAAGTTTGACAAGAACACAAGTTTTCCACAGGTCTTTTTAGTAAATAATAGAAATCCATTAAAAATAAAGGGTAAGCATAATCTAACAATTAAATAAACTCTACAATTGTAAACAGATGATCAACGTTTCAAGTTTGACGATTTCTGCTTTGACACTGTGGAACAACGCCCGACTTGTCCTGTACGTCCTATATAGAATTCAGCGTAATCAACATAATCAAATTTTTTTGCTAAGAAATTATCGTTTGCGATTAAGTTTGGGTTTAAAGAGGTTGATAAAATAGTCTTCTTTTGCCAAACGTAAATTTTCGTTGTCATTTGGAAGTTTATAAAAAGGGAAAATCTTAAATATTCCTTTGCCACATTTTGTGAAATGTTCACAACACGGTGTATTACGCACACTAGGGTCTTTAATTTGTTGCTTGTGCACACGAACCCTGGCATTTATTTTTCTCGTTTGTCCAATATATATATATATATATATATATATATATATATATATATATATATATATATATATATATATATATATATATATATATATATATATATATATATATATGTACGAAGAAATGGATCTGAAATTGAAGAATAACGCCATTGGAGTAATTCTAGAATTCTAGAAATGCTTCGAAAACTATGGAAATCTGATTGTCAAAAGGAAGAGGACAAATCATTTAACAGATGGAGATTCACGGAAACCTGGCTATTAGACTACGCAAAAACATATGGCAAGGAGTCTACTAAACAGCCGAAAGGAAAACAGTTGATAAGAAAACCAGTACCAAAAAACTCCGGTAAGAATGATACAACAAGAGCTACCTATGCATCTGTTGTGAGCAATGATACCATGCGGACTGGATCGAATCCCAACGTCACAAGAAATCAAAAAGCAAATCAAGCATTGCCCCCAGAACAAAGTCTACGTCGCCATTACACTCGATGGACAACGTTCAATAACGCGAATCGAAATTCACCCCACTCCTATCCGAAAAACCATAAATTTAAGAGGAAATACCAACAAGGAATTAACCACCTACAAAATAATAACCACCATCACCAACGGATTATTAGACGGTACAAACCCTCAAACATTTATAGAAATGAAAAAAACAACTTTCATCGGATGTGGTGTGCGGCACTATTTTTTAGGAGGCGGTAAACCCAACCAAGGACAGAGGCACATACCACAATTATATCAACAAACAACGCAAATTTAGTTGATGTTGAGGAAACAAATAAAACCAAGGAATCAATAGAAGTTGATCCTAAAGTGTTTAATCTTTCAGATAGGATATTAACTAAAGAAGAGATAAAATTATTATCTAGAGGCTTGAAATATACACCCACCCCACGTATGAATAACCAAGAACTTAAAACGGACGTAAAGGAATATACAGGGCGACTACGACTAAAGGAATACTTTTACGAAGATAACGATTAATCAACAGAAGATAGTGAAAATGAGGAACCAGAGGACCTGGTTAGAAATAAATCCCACTTTATTCCAAAACGAGGTAGAAATCGAACTCTAGATACGGTATGTGAAACCCTAGATAATATAAACCTACCTAATATTAAGAAGAATATTAGATCTAATCTCACAAAAGAAGAGCAAAAAGCTTTAAATGACTTACATAATGACGAAAGTATCGTTCTCAAAGAAGCCGACAAAGGAGGCGGAGTAGTCATCATGAATAAAACATATTACGAACGTAAGATTTTGAATATGCTACAGGACCCTAATTATTATGGGAGTATTAATGCAAATCACGAGACAAAAACTTTATCAAAGATAAAACAACTTGTCAGTGGTCGATCCTCGGGAGATTTAACTGCTAAGGAGAAAGACTATCTCACAGACTTTGAAACAAAAGAGAGTCAATTTTACGGATTACCAAAAGTACACAAGTCATCAGAAATCAAAAACGCCACACAGGCTCAGAGAGGAGAATATATTTGCTGTCTAAATTGGCCAATCGTAGGGGGGCCTAATTGTTCAACTCAAAGACTGAGTCACTTGTTAGACATTTTATTAAAGCCTTATTGTGAAAAGGTTCCCAGTTTTATAAGAGATGATATAGATTTTACCAACCACTAGAACATATTCAACCTAATACGAAACTCGTGTCATTCGACGTCGCGAATTTATACACAAATATACCCGTGGACTTGGGTATAAAAGCGGTTAAATACTGGATTGATAGATACCCAAACTTACTACAGGATCGTTTTGAGCAAGAATTCATCTTAGAAGGATTAAGAATTATACTTCAAAACAATACATTTGCCTTCGGAATAGACCATTTTATTCAAACCAAAGGAACAGCGATGGGAACAAAAGTGGCTCCCACGTATGCCACCTTAACTTTGGGATACCTCGAGCAAAAACTCCATCAACGACTTGTCACTCTATGGGGAGAAGAGGACGCTAAAGCTATAACATTAAAGTGTAAACGATTTTAAGATGACTGTTTCAATCTTTGGAATGACAACATTGAGAGATTATCAATTTTCCACCAATTATTAAATGACTTAGATTCCAACATTAAATTTACCATGGAAAGTAGCGATATGGAATTACCTTTCCTTGACGTTCTTGTCATTAAAGAAGATACCAAACTTTCAACGGATAGCTTCTACAAATCAACTGACACCCACCAGTATTTACATTTTGGATCCTGTCACCCTCATCACACAAAAACAGCAATTCCATACTATCTGGCTTGACGTTTATGTGCTATCGTTAGTGACGAAAACACCAGAGATATCCGACTGAAAGAACTCAAGTTATACCTTTTAAAACAGGGATATCCTCAGAACCTGATAGATAACGGGATATTGAAAGACAAAGGATATGAACGGTCAGAATTACTGTCTACAAAAACCCAGGAAAATAAAACGGATATACAATGTAATTCCATTTGTGCATACCCACAATTCAAGGAATCATAATTTGACCTCCGTAGTACACCAGCTTAACAACGTCCTGAAAACGGACCGGTCAACACAACAAATATATATAGATGTAAAATTTATTAACAGCAGAAGACATCCCAAAAATCTTAGAAGAATTCTGTGTTCATCCCATTTTAAGAATAGTTACAAAGTGACTAAGTGTGAAGACGCGCGTTGCGGGACGTGTACACATATAATGGAAGGATCAACTTATGACTTTAATGGAAGACAATTCACAGTCAATGCAAACATGTCTTGTGCCACTAAAAATGTAATATATGTAATAACGTGTGCTGGATGCCAAGAATTTTATATCGGGGAAACGGGGCGTGCCCGGATGCGTGTCCACCGACAACATATTAATTCTCCGGAATATCGGCAAATCCCTCCGAGTGAACATTTGGATACTTGTGGAAATAAACAATTCACTATATTTCCTTTTTACAAACTTTCAAGTGAAAGTGATATTCGGAGACGTGAGAAAGAAAAACATTTTATACATGTGTTCAAACCTTGACTGAACAATTGAGCATAATTATTGTAAAAATTGTACTTATTATTTTCATTCTACGGTTTTCCCGCAAAGTTTGAATATGACGTAACAATAAACGTTTGTATGTAATGTTCCGCTTATTATGACGTTATGACGTTATGTTGCTATGTTACGTATTATAAAGCTTCTGAAGATTTGAAATGAAATCGCTTAAGCTAAACTAAAGGTTTTCGTGTTTCTTTTTTAAAAAGATTTACCTGTAAACTACCGAGCACTGTGGATTTTTTTCTGTTTCAATATATATATATATATATATATATATATATATATATATATATATATATATATATATATATATATATATATATATATATATATATTATATAAATCCACACACGTATTGTTATAATAAAAAATCACAACACCGAAATAAACTCAACCGGTTTCATTTCCAATCTTCAGGAGTTTGACAATACAATGCTTAGTTACACAAAATCAACATTCATATTGTGACGTCATAAAGCGCCAATACTTAGTCGCGCTTTAGCAAAGTTCATTATGACGTCATGATAATATGTAAGTAAGTTATTACGGGAAATTAGATTTTTTATACAAATAGCACAGTTATATTATGCGGGTAAAAGTATATTTCTTAAATGAAATATAATTATGCTGCATTTAAAACAGGTTTATGTCTGTTTATAAAATGTTTTTCTTTAGTTTCACGTTCTTTTTCTGTAGTATCCCTTCGGAATTTATAGAAAGGAAAAACAGTAAAATTGGGGGTTTTATTTTTGGCACAGTTTCTGATGTGTTCGCTTACGGCGGTACACTGGTATCTTGGTTCCCTAATTTGTTGTCGGTGTACGGTCATTCTGTGTCTCAGGGTGTCTCCTGTCTGGCCGATATAATTTTCACCACAACCGGCGCAGGTTATTACATAAATAAGATTCGAGCTGGTGCATGACATTGATGTTTTAATGGTAAATTCGCTTCCAGTTTTAAATTGAAATTTGGATCCCTCTGTCAGGTATGGGCAAGTACTGCATCTGGGCTTGTTGCATCTATTGATGATTGCTGGTTCATTGTTGTTAGTAGAAAAGGATGCTTTTGTAAGGATGGATTTGAGAGACGGACTTTGTCGTTTACTCTTAATGATCTGTGAAGTTTCTAATATTTTCTTCATGTCTGGATCTTCCTCTAAAATGGGCAGATTGTTCCTAATAATGCTGAAAATTTCCGGATTTCTTGGGTTATGTGTTGACACGTATGGTATGACATTTTTTGCCTGTTTATTTTTCACTGTAAGTAGATCTTTTCTTTCTTGAGATTTGGCTTTGTTTATACCGTTTTCAATCAACTGTTTAGGAAAGTGCCTTTGAAGGAGTAGTTCTTGTAGTTCTGTGAGACGAGATTCCAAGATTTCTGAATCGGAAATTATTGTACAAAGACGTCTGGCTAAATTGTATGGGATATTATTCCTGGTGTGTCTAGGGTGACAAGAGTCAAATATTAGGTATTGTTTGGTATCTGTTATTTTGTAGAAAACATCCGTTATTAAACGGTTTTCTTTTTTAATAACCATTACATCGAGAAAGAATAACTTATTTCTATTCGATTCCATGGTGAATTTCAAAGTCGGGCTCAGGGTATTGAGAATATTAAAAAATTCCATTAGTTGATCCTCACTTTTGTCCCATATGACGAAACAGTCATCTAAGTAGCGTATCCACGACTTCCTTATAAAATTTTCAAAGTCCTCCCCGAATTTTTCTTTCACGGTTACAGTTTTTCTTCTAAGAATCCTAGGACAAGTGTAGCATAAGTTGGCGCAACTTTGGTTCCCATTGCCGTGCCTAATTTTTGTCTGTAGACTATGTCATTAAAATGCATGACAAAAGTGAGGATCAACTAATGGAATTTTTTAATATTCTCAATACCCTGAGCCCGACTTTGAAATTCACCATGGAATCGGATAGAAATAAGTTATCCTTTCTCGATGTAATGGTTATTAAAAAAGAAAACCGTTTAATAACGGATGTTTTCTACAAAATAACAGATACCAAACAATACCTAATATTTGACTCTTGTCACCCTAGACACACCAGGAATAATATCCCATACAATTTAGCCAGACGTCTTTGTACAATAATTTCCGATTCAGAAATCTTGGAATCTCGTCTCTCTTGGAATCTCGTCTCACAGAACTACAAGAACTACTCCTTCAAAGGCACTATCCTAAACAGTTGATTGAAAACGGTATAAACAAAGCCAAATCTCAAGAAAGAAAAGATCTACTTACAGTGAAAAATAAACAGGCAAAAAATGTCATACCATACGTGTCAACACATAACCCAAGAAATCCGGAAATTTTCAGCATTATTAGGAACAATCTGCCCATTTTAGAGGAAGATCCAGACATGAAGAAAATATTAGAAACTTCACAGATCATTAAGAGTAAACGACAAAGTCCGTCTCTCAAATCCATCCTTACAAAAGCATCCTTTTCTACTAACAACAATGAACCAGCAATCATCAATAGATGCAACAAGCCCAGATGCAGTACTTGCCCATACCTGACAGAGGGATCCAAATTTCAATTTAAAACTGGAAGCGAATTTACCATTAAAACATCAATGTCATGCACCAGCTCGAATCTTATTTATGTAATAACCTGCGCCGGTTGTGGTGAAAATTATATCGGCCAGACAGGAGACACCCTGAGATACAGAATGACCGTACACCGACAACAAATTAGGGAACCAAGATACCAGTGTACCGCCGTAAGCGAACACATCAGAAAATTTGCCAAAAATAAAACCCCCAATTTTACTGTTTTTCCTTTCTATAAATTCCGAAGGGATACTACAGAAAAAGAACGTGAAACTAAAGAAAAACATTTTATAAACAGACATAAACCTGTTTTAAATGCAGCATAATTATATTTCATTTAAGAAATATACTTTTACCCGCATAATATAACTGTGCTATTTGTATAAAAAATCTAATTTCCCGTAATAACTTACTTACGTATTATCATGACGTCATAATGAACTTTGCTAAAGCGCGACTAAGTATTGGCGCTTTATGACGTCACAATATGAATGTTGATTTTGTGTAACTAAGCATTATATTGTCAAACTCCTGAAGATTGGAAATGAAACCGGTTGAGTTTATTTCGGTGTTGTGATTTTTTATATATATATATATATATATATATATATATATATATATATATATATATATATATATATATATATAAATGAAATGTGTAATTGAGTTCTTAACGCTTACTTTCTTTAAGAATGATAAAATAGCAAACAGTTTTTCTCAATCACTAATTAGATCCATATCATTTATAATTAAGTACTACATGTACTCCCTTGGGCATAAATAAAAAAAAAATCAAAATACAACGTTAGTTACAGCGTAGGTTTACCCAAACTTCTGTAATGCTACTTATAAAAGAGATGCACAAGCATCGAGTCAAGAGTCAAGAAGTTTGAACACTATAAATTAATATGACCTATACTCTCTTCTCCACTATAACAGGAATGACAAGACTCTCAGTGTTTCTTACTTTTATACCAGTAGGACAGTCTATTAGACTGATTGATTGCATATTGTGTAACGTCGCTCTTAAGAATTTTTCACTAATATGAAGACGTCACCGTATGCCGGTGAAAGGCTTCAAATTTTGACCTTTACTAGGCACTCAGGACCATTGAGCATTAAGGAATCTTTATCGTTCCATCGCCTGACGCTTACACGGGGCCTCGGTTTTTAAGGTCTTATCCGAAGGACCCGCAACTATCACTTCAAAGTGCCGAGCGCATGGTGAAGGAACAGTTGCTACCCATTTTAACGACTAGGTCAGTCGAGGCCGAGATACGAACTCGCGACCTCCCGATCTCGGAGCGAGCGCTCTACCGACTGAGCTACCGTGAACGGTGACAGTCTATTAGAAATGGGTGTCATCTTATTCCATTATATTTACATTCCATGTTTTTTTCCTTATGAAAATCATTAGAAATCCACGACATTCAAATTTCTATAACACACGCGAAACCTTGTCACCGCGCCTTAGAATACACAGTAGGAACTACTAGTATATGCATTTTCTATAATCTGGGAACACCAAAATGTACAATGTTTGGACTCAATTTAATTAAAAACTATAATCCTGTTAAATTAACTTAAAATACTACAAATGTGCGTTTAAAATTATTTTGTCACTTTTTTTCTTTGCAATGTTTGTTTGCATTATATAACTTTGCAACGTCATCTGACGTCACAAACGGCTCTTACGTCTACTAACAGCGTCAGCCTTGAAAGGCGTTAAATTCACATTAAAGATTAACGAAATAAGCAATCATGAAGAAGGAAAATTAGAGAATGTAAATATAAGCATTGAATTCATATTTTTGGCTGTCTTCGGTCCTATAACACACCTTGCCGTGCCGACAAATTGAATACCGCACTAATTCACAAGCATATTTTTTCATGGCAAACTGTACAACATGAATGGAAAACTCTCAAAAAATTGTAAATCATTAAAAATTCGAAATTAAATATATTAACAATGTTTTTAAAAAAAGTTGTGAAAATATTGCTTTTTTCTAGGAAGTATAAGAGGTGACTGTTTGGCCTTCACTAAAACAAAGACAGAAGAATATCATGAAGTATTGGATTGTGAAACAAGTCTCCCTCCTCTTTGTAAGTAGTGCATGCTTTATGAAATTTCCAAAAAAAACAAGACAGATAAATTGATGATACGTCGATATCAACAGTATCGTTTAAAATAAAACTTTCGAAAATTCTATTGTGGATACAATGAAATTGTTTCAAATACAATCTATTATTCAGTCGGAAGTTCACTGTTCTTTTTTTATACAAATAGTTAAGCCATTATTTACACACTGGCCTCTCTGGTATCTTTAATCTCAGTGATGAATATAGTGGCATTGCTTCAAACTAATCTTCCTCCACTTTGAAAGCAATTACTAATATCCACAATCGTAATACTGTAAACCAACTTTTATTCGCGTGCGAGAAATTTTCGCGAATTTCACGACAGCATTGTCATCGCGAATATTTCTCGTCGCGAACCAGTCCTTAAAGTGTATGTGTCTATTAACTACAGATCCAAAAAGGCTTCATCGCGAAAATAAATCGTCGCGAACCAGTTTATCCCTTTTAAATCGCGAAATAAAGTCGTCGCGAATAAAAGTTGGTTTACAGTATATTAATTAAAGAGAAGAAGTATCAACCTCTACGAAGTAGGGGGGAGCTTATGTGAATACCTTGGTGTCCGTGTCCCAATTTAAAGTTTTTGGGGCAGTTTTCTCTTTAAGTACTTATATGTTCTACCTAGATCAGATATGCCTGCAAAATTCTTCTAGTGTGTTTCATTATACCTTGCAAGGTTACAGATGCTGCAATTTCAGCTAAGGAATGTCCAGATTTATGTTTCAGAGTCTAGGTTAACATATTTGGTGCAGTTTATAGCGTAGGTCTTATTTCAAAGAAATTAAGAGCCCTGAGGTGATCAAACGTAAATGGGTGATACATCTAAGGATGTATACTTCCAGCTGTGCTTCAGATGCTGGATCTGACCTTCAATTTCTGGATAAGTAAACAGGTTCAAGATTTTGTGTTGGTCTCTTTTATAGTAACTATTAGCACTATAACTAACAATAAGAACTTTAACCAAGATGCTTCTGACCTACATTTCCGAATGAGGGAACAGTATAAGCTTTTGATGCTGTGTCATTTAAAAGTAAATATATACTCTATCATGACCATATTTCCGTGGTTGATACATCTAAGGATGCACACTATCAGGCTATCAGGCATGCTTAAGATGCAGGACCCTACCTATATGTCCAGTATGAATTATAAAATTAAAGTTTTTGAGAAGCAGATCCATTCTAAAGTATATTCAAAGCCCTTTTTTGCATGGATAAGACACCTAAGGATGCACATTTTCAGGATTACATCTAAATTTCCAAGATAATTCGGCATGTACACTTGTAAACTTCTAGATTGTAAGTTTAATGTGGGACTTTGCCTTACATATCGTTGAGGCGAGCTCTGTAATATTTAAATAACTATTGGGAGATATGGATACGGGTTGGTAACGGGATCAAATACTCTAAAGCCCGAAGTTCGGGATTTATTGTAAAGAAACATCAATATCTGCCTTTAGTTTTAGACAAAATTTAAGTTTAAAATCAAAAAGCCTATCATATGTTATTTTGTAGAGCACAATGTCATGGTATGCTACATATAATTTTTTGGCACACAGGCCACCGTCTTTAGCACATGCGCAGAGACAAATATGCCAATGAAGTTAAAAACTGCCTAAAACGCCGATTTTACGGCAGTTATTTCGAAATTAGTATGTGGCCACACTCAAGTACCATTTCCAAAATGTGCATGCATGAAAATATTACATATATGCACCTTCATGAAAAATATTTTAGAGGTACTCGCGTGTGGTCAATATGAATTTTACATTTTATGAATGTTAAGCTTTCGTAAATATTTTATGAATGTTAAGCTTTCTTAATTATGAAGCAAGATCCCCCATTTCAATAGTAATTATAAGTTCATCATATGCGTAAATACCCTAAATTAGTTATAAGTACATCAGATTTATTCTTCATAATTACCTGGTAACTATATAGTCCCCAATTTGTCAATAATTTTGTGATAGAATATCTTAAGGTAGGTCGCGGGTTTACTGCATAAAAATTCTTACGAGAAAACACATCCTGAAAATTTGATATAATGTTCCTTAGAATTCAAAGCGTATTATCTGCAATTTTTATTAAATTTGCCTACGTAGTTCTAATGCTATATTACTATAAACGCGGTATTGTTGTTAGTATCTTTTTTACGCTTTACTATTGAAACGTATGGAAAAATGACGTTTTAAAGCCAACTTCGTGAAAATAGTTTTTTTTTTAAAAGGTTGGATTACTTTTTAAAGACGTAGACGAATTAGTCAGGAATTTCAAAATGTCAAGATGAGGTAAAATCAAAACTATTAATATAAAAAAATCAATATGTCTTCTCGCTAGATTTTTTGCTAAATATTTTTCAAAGTTTTCTTTTATACTGCTAAAATGTTGCGTTTATGGCGTTATTTTTGTCTACAACGTCATTTGTTGAACATAGTCACGTTTACAGTACGAGTATAAATATTTTGACCTTTGGAATATGCAAGATTTAAAAAGTGACATAGATACAAAATTTAATTTTATTCATCATTTAATTTATTGCGAAGACATATATAAGGATGACCAGCAACTTATTTTGACTAGAATTGTGAAATCCATATTCTGATTACAAAGTCAGAATGAACGGTATAAACTTTCCTCGTGCATGAGAATTAACATAAACAGCGACAACAACGCGAGTGATAAAATATTAGTACCTCTATTTTTAGGAAATTCATGGTCAATAGGATTTCAGGCATAACACAAAAATTTGTTCACTTTATTCGAAAACGGTAAAAAAAAAAAAAACTCCCCGATACTGAGGAAATAAGCGTCTGTGTGGTTGATGGAGGGGGGGGGGGGGGGGTACCAGCAATGTTCTTTCTATATTAGTCGCAAGCTACAGTATGTGGCCCTAAATCTCATTTTTAAATTTCGGATTCTCTGAATCAAAATTTCCATACGCAAAATGTAAAACGCTTGCATTTAGCTTTTACACTTAGAGCTTTTGTTATAAAAATAAAGAAAAAATAATACTTGTAAATTGTTTACAGTGTCTTATAGGTCTTGCAGTTCAGGTGTTTGTATAATATTGATTTTTAAATGAATTTTACAATTTATTAGCCAGCAAAACAAGGCTCGTACACGAGATTTAAGTACGTAACAACGAAACAATGATAATAAATGATGATAATAATAATAAAACCAGAAGTCTCTGTCGAGACTGTAGCTCTACTGGTTTGTACTTATAACAAAGGATGAGAAAAGAAGCCATTGCCATCAGACCAAAACTGTGAATGACTAGCGTTTTAAAGAAATTTCAAAGAAAATTCTATTTTTAGTAACCATGGTAATACCGTTCACCGAAATCAAAAACCGATGCACTGTTTTATGTATCTTAGTGTAGTCTACTTGTGTGCCAAGTAATATTGAAATCAAATCAAAACTGTAGGAGGAGTAGCGTTTTAAAGGAATTTCAAAGAAAATTCTATTTATAGTAACCATGGCAATACCGTTCATCGAAATCAAAAACCGATGCACTATTTTATGTATCTTAGTGTAGTCTACTTGTGTGCCAAGTAATACTGAAATCAGACCAAAACTGTAGAAGGAGTAGCATTTTAAAGGAATTTCATAGAAAATTCTATTTTTAGTAATCATGGCAACACCGTTCATCGAAATCAAAAAGCGATGCATTATTTTATGTATCTTAGTGTAGTCTACTTGTGTGCCAAGTAATATTGAAATCAAATCAAAACTGTAGGAGGAGTAGCGTTTTAAAGGAATTTCACAGAAAATTCTATTTTTAGTAACCATGGCAACATCGTTCATCGAAATCAAAAACCGATGCACTATTTTATGTATCTTAATGTAGTCTACTTGTGTGCCAAGTAATATTGAAATCAGACCAAAACAGTAGGAGGAGTAGTGTTTTAAAGGAATTTCAAAGAAAATTCTATTTTTGATAACCATGGCAACATCGTTCATCGAAATCAAAAACCGATGCGCTATTTTATGTATCTTAATGTAGTCTACTTGTGTGTTATGTAATATTGAAATCAGACCAAAACTGTAGAAGGAGTAGCATTTTTAAGGAATTTCACAGAAAATTCTATTTTTAGTAACCACGGCAACACCGTTCATCGAAATCAAAAACCGATGCACTATTTTATGTATCTTAGTGTAGTCTACTTGTGTGCCAAGTAATATTGAAATCAAATCAAAACTGTAGGAGGAGTAGCGTTTTAAAGGAATTTCAAAGAATATTCTATTTTTAGTAACCTGGCAAAACACCGTTCATCGAAATCAAAATAGTCTACTTGTGTGCCAAGTTATATTGAAATCAGACCAAAACTGTAGGAGGAGTAGCGTTTTGAAAAATTGTTTACAGACAGACAGACAGACAGACAGACAGACGGACGGACGACGGACACCTTACTATCGCATAAGCTCTTCTGGTCTCTGACCAGTAGAGCTAAAAAAAACAGGAAAATACATATAATTAAAAATCCGTTTTTAGTGATGAGGATTGATTCTATCCTGAAAAGTATACGCAAATTTTGGCCCCGGCTTTGATTGGCAGTCACGATGCAATACGCATGTACCCCTGAGTTTCAAATAACCCCTCAAGTTTTCCGCCAAGCAATTTTTATTCATGATAACTTTCTTTCTGCATTCCATAACTTTTACTCTGATTTATTCTGATTGACATTTAGAAGTTTAGTTACACTTACAATATGAATTATTCCTTTCATTTGGTATTGTATTCAATTTGTCCTAATTCAGACATTACATATAATCACATCACAATTCAGACTAAACTTTAATTATAATAAAACATGTACGAGGTATTCGTACAATAGCATGCACTTTGTATTTATATACTTGATTCGTACAGACTTGAAGTCATTTGCAGAGAATTAAACGGGAAACAACGTAACGTTGCCTTTGTGACGTAAATGACGTCATAATCAAATGTGCACAAAACAACAGCACGAATCGTCGAAATTGTGTACCAAATTTGATGACAAAAGCAAACCCGCGACCTACCTTAAATTGTCATTTAATATGTCTTCTTTCATATAAAATTTAAAATTACGCTCTTTTCTTTCATGCTTACGTACATGATGCAATGATGACGTCATAATTAGATCGTGAGGTCTACTGCATCTGAGCTGAAATAATTTGAAGAAGTTTGTCAAAATAATTTTATAATTAGAAAAAACTGTTGAAAATTGGTTTGTGACGTGTTTCCAATTTGTTGCCAGCACTAGATGCTGATTGAATGATTGTATGTTGTTTAACGTCCCTCTCGAGATTTTTTCACTCATATGGAGACGCCACCACTTGCCGGTGGAGGGCTACAAATTTTGACCTATGCTCGGCACTCAGGGCCTTTGAGCAGTGGGGGATCTTTTTCGTGCCAACACCTACTGCGACACGGGGCCTCGGTTTCCGAAGGACCGGTCTCCACGTCCCGCAGTGGGATTCGAACCTGCGACTTAAGGATTGACTCCTTACATCGCGACTCTAGAGCAGACGCTCTAACCACTGCGCCACGCGGGCGACTACTAGATGTTGAACGTAACAGCTTGTTTCAAATGAACATTAAAAAAAAATGCCTAATCCGAACTGATATCTAAAATTCATACATCTCTATGTGTTTTCTAGGATACATAAAAAGTTAAAAGTTTTATTATAGTTTACACACTGATATTTCAATTGAAGAAATATATGGCATTTATGAATATTATGCATTTAAGATTACAGTAAATGTTAGTTAGCTAACATTAATTTAGAATTCTTAGCTCTAAAACGCTTGCACTCTCTCTCTCTCTCTCCCTTTCATGCCATCTCTCTCTCCGTAGCTTTTCCCTTCTTTATTAACCTTTTACGATGTCTCAGAACCTTTTCTTTAGACTTCCTAATTTACAGGATCACCTTACATATTTGACGATGTCCTATGTCCTTTATGAAGTGTAAGAAACATTTCATGAACTTAAATTATTATACAATTTTGAAAAGAGCTTATTCATAGAGGCAGTTTTTACGTTTTTTTAAGTTTGTGCAGAAGGGGGAGTGGGAGGGCATACCTTTAAAAAATAATACGACGCAGATTTTTTTCTCGAACGAAAAAAAGAAAGAAAAATCTATTGGTAATCTAATAACTTTGAAATTGAATAACTTAGGATAATTTATCCGCACACGTACATGTATACATTACAGAAGAAGTATCTCTCGTAACTACTATAGAAACTGGTCAAATGTGTCCGAAATTCTGTAACTTCTGAATGCATTTTGAGGTAAATACCTAGGTTACCCGATTAAAATAAAACGGTGTCAAATGTGTCCGAAATTCTGTAACATCTGAATGCATTTTCAGGGGAATACCGAGCTGGTTATCCAGTGGCGTAGCCAGGCCACTAATGATGTGGACGCAAGAGTAGGCAGGGTGTTTGGGGGCCTAATATACCCTATGGATCCGTGGTTAAAGCCTGGTGAGGATCCACAGGCCGATCCCTCGACGGCTATTGAATTTAAATGAGCATATTCGACCCTTCTGATCGCAATTTTCTTAAACTTTTAAGTTTGCTATGCACCCATGTTTTCGAGGTCTGTTTTTTTGTAGGAAATATGGACAAACACTCTAAAATGAGAAAGGATATGCCCAATACATTGTATCGTTGTTTATGTAATATGAAGAGCCCACTTAAAACAATTTTAGAATTTTGAAGAGACAAAATACTTATGTTAAATTATTCAGTTGGAGTGGTACATGTATATGAGAATGTGATGCACTTAGAGAAAAAAAACAGCAATACGTAAACCAGATTCAAGGAAAATCTAATGATTTCAGAAATAAAGATGCTGACTACATGTACATGTACAGTATCATATTATCCTCTAAAACTGATTCTGTCAGTTTCAGTTATTATTAATCATTTATTAAATTGTTCTAAACATCTCTTTTATTTTTAAAAGTATTTAATTATTGCAAAATGATTTAAGAGCATAAAAATTTCGCCTGCCTCTCCCTATCTCCTTTTTTCCCTAAAATGATGTGGACGTTTTTGCGTACAAACGTACTCCTGGCTACGCGCCTGATTATCCGATTTAAATAAATAGGTGTCAGACTTACGATTTGCACACATTTAATGAATAAAAATAAACATGGATTTTGAACCCTAATTTACTTTTAGTAGTAATTGGTTTACCTTGCGGCTTTCTCAATCACATCTAGTGATATTGTGTAATATGTGTTTTTCTATGTGTGCCTGAATACTCTCAATAAAATAAAACTAAAAATTCGCCGAAATTAGCAAGTTTTAAAAAATGTCATATTTACTGTATATAAAAAGAGTAAAGGAGCGTCACTCGCCATCTTGAAAATCAGGGGGTGCCTGTAGAAAAAGGAAAACAGTTATGAAAAGCTACAAGTCTACACTATCTTTATTGAAATTATCCTTGATTTTTTAGTTAAGGCGTATTTCGATGGTTCGTTGCTTTAGCTCTTTGATGAATTCTAGTCAAATCTGCACCTGGTAAATTCGGCAACTGGTGAATTTGGCAACTGGTGAATTCGGCACGAAGTAAAATGAATTCGGAACCTGGTATATTCGGTACCTAGTGAACTCAGCACCTGGTATATTCGGCATCTGTAATATATGTTTCGTTAAAATTCATCATTTCGTAAGTTCTATAGCCAATACCATTACTTTGTCAGCAAATACAATTTTTCATTGAGGCAAATGCTGACTGACATTTTTCATACTAATTGTTAGTACATTATTTATACTGAATTGACGACACATTTTTCCATTTTTCCCCGATCATGACAAGGAGCACACGGCTGTTGTGACCGGTCGGCAGGGTATGTTCACTTCTCCATGGTACCTGATCCCACCTCTGATGATTTGGAGGTCTGTGTTAGCTCTGCTCCTATTTTGTAATGATTTATGGACTCTTGATCTTCAATACTGGTTGTTATTTCCATGTTTTTTAATGTATTTATTGTCAATTTATTTATTTTTTCTGATTATGACACTTGAATTGATATCATCAGAAAAGAGCAAGTATTACGCACTATATAATTTTCAATTTATCTATATATAAAATTTGTGTATACGAGGGCTGTTCGGAAATTATTGAGACAATTACATTTTCTCAATAAAGGACGGAGATATTTTTCATGAAAATTCATCAACATCTTATAAAGAACGACTAAAACACTTAAGAACATTTTCTAATTCTTACGATAATTAAGGTCTTCCGTTTCCAACCGAAGACCTTCAACTGATTCTGTTGGTAAAGATTATTATTCTTTTTTTCTTCTGCTTCCTAGACCGCAACTTTGAGGCCTCATATCTCACTCAAACTCAACGGATTTCGCTCAAATTTTTAGAGGTTATAGACGATTATAAACTCTATCAGAATGCTGACTAGAATTTCAAAAAGTCACTTCCGGTTTTGAGTTATTTCCCTTTAAACGAAAATTTATAGGCTTTCGTTTCCTTCCAAAGGCTCAGAGACGGCTTAAGCTGGAGCAGAAATTCTAGTGATTTTAGATAAAATAAGGATTGAAATTGTGCACATTGGTTTTTTCGATTTCTCTATTCAAAATGGCGCTATATAGGGGTCAAAAATTAGAACGCTTAAAAGAACCAAAAATTACTTATATTTTGCTTTTTATCTTCTAAACTAAAATTATTTTGTTAAAATATATAGAATATAATTTGTGCAGAATTAGAAGATCTTTCAAATGAAATGTCTGAAAAGGGTTGACCCCTAAGTTAAGGGATCTAGAGGGCCAAAAGTTTTTTCCAGATATCTCAAAAAGTATTGAGAATTTGTTATACATCAAAGAAGCAAAGTTGTTGAAAATTTCTGGTAAAATCTACTGACGTCATCAAAATACGTCCTGTGACGTCACTTCCGGTCAAACTGGAAGTAGTCCTTAACTGCATATTTTTTCCGCTTTTGACATGTTTTGGGGAATATTTGTCACTCGAAGCATGAAATTTAATTTTCCATTCGTCGATGTCACTTCCCGTCAAACAGGAAGAAGAAATTGGCTTACTTTTATAATTTTCAACATAGATTTGGAAGATTTAAATTATTAGAGACGTCATTTCTCTTTTTTTTCAAATAAAAGTTACTTCCGGCCAAACAGGACGGAAGACCTACTCGTTGCATTGCTCTAGTTTCATAAGTTTCTGTAAAGTAATAAATGTGCATATGTCTATAATAACTCATGGTTGTCCAGATCTTTAAATTTTACTCTAGTTAAATTAATTGCTAAAAAATGTATACCAATGAAATAACAAACCCTAACATATCATTTTTTCTCGTTGTTGTTGTTTTAGCAGGTCGCTCAGTCTTGGAAAGACTTCTACATTGCGCTACATAAAATTTAAGGTATGCTGGCTGCTCTGCTCTTGACGTCAAAATCCATTTTTTCGTTGTTAGCAGATTTCTCTACCGCGCTTAATGTTTTGATGATCTCCGTATTTCTAATCAAAATTCTATCAAAGTTGCACAACATGAATTTGAACCAAAGCTAAAAAATTATACACTTAAATTAAATTTTTTTCGCCCTCATAATGGATCCACGAAGAGTTAGAATTTAGGGGTTACATATTTTCAATATCTGATTCCGCGACTGCTCCGGGTACCCCTACTATTGACATATTTATATACCATTGTAAAGAAAATATTCAATATTTGTAAAATATTTCTTGCTGTTTATAATTTTTAGTGTATGTCAAACGTATATGCCAATTTTCACTGAAAGCCGTTCATTAGAAAACAAAATATACACAATGTCTCAATAATTTTCGAACAACCCTCATATGTATATATTTAAAAAATCGAAAAATTAAAATGTGACATAAATCCGAAAAAGCTATTTTCTTGAAACACTCATAAAAGTTATGTAAATTAATAAGTATAACATAAATTAAGAAATGTAAATATCTTTTTGATGCTATAAGTTTGACAAAACTTCGAAGATTCAGACCTCAAAAGAGGTAGCATTGCGTGCATTGTTTTACGCATAGATTTACGAAGATGTATATTACTTAAATATGTCCTGAAATGACCACTGTAATAATTAATCTCAAATAAAAACTGCAATGAAGTAGATCATGTGTCAAACACAGAAGATGTTGACATTGTTTAATCCAGATCTAAAACTTGTTCTACCTTTCGTTAAATAAACTGGATTCCCCGCGATTACTTTTCCTTACTTCGCGACTCTTGTTTGTATTACTGGGGTATTCCGAACAACTGTAACGCATTTGAATTAACGTATCTATATTGGATTCCTAAAGATCATAAAAATCTTTACAAAAAATACATATTGGGTTCCAATTAATGTTAGCCAAGCCTCTTTCTGAAACCAATGAAAGTCAAAGTATTGAAAGAACTGAAAGCCGGGTTTAAATTGCTTGAGTATATTGTCTTATCCGAAATTAGTAGTACATTTTTAATTTTTACCCTTTGCCATTGATTTTCAACAGGTAAAGTTTATATTATTATGATTTGAAACAACATCTCATATACCAGTAATTAAAATTAACAGTCCATACCCAAAGATATGTTACGATTTTAAAATTTACTAAATAATAGTTCCAGGAAATTCTCGCATATTTTTATTCAGTAAGCATTTTTTCTTATATTTTCTTTTAGTTAGGCCACACCAATTTAATTTCTTGTTCGTCGGAGATTTGATGAAAAAAAGTACGAGTGGGCAAGCGGTTAAATAATAATATTATTAATTTTTGTAGGCGAAATTTTTAGGCGGATCGTGAAAAAATTGAGTGGACTATTGATTTTTTCCTGATTTTCAGAGTAAGCAGATTAAAAATACGATAAACAAAGCGGAAATAAAACAGAAAATAGCACAGAATCTCCATGGTGCGGGAAATTATTAAATTAATATTATTTTAATAGTTTTGTTTAGTACGAGCGCGCAGGTCCAACGAACAAAAGATGTAATTGGTTTGGCCTTACAAACAAACAGTACTTTTATCGCAAAATACATAAAGAAACACCGATACATGCATGGT
The DNA here is from genome assembly GCF_032062105.1 of Saccostrea cuccullata. Lineage (NCBI taxonomy): Eukaryota > Metazoa > Mollusca > Bivalvia > Ostreida > Ostreidae > Saccostrea > Saccostrea cuccullata. The sequence continues at coordinate 65,574 of NW_026940815.1, forward strand.
CATGCGACTCCAAGCATGTTAATTCTTCAAATTCAAATTCACTATACCATTAATTTGCTAAATATCAAAACAGAATATAGCCACTAACATACATTGTAACATAACATCGACGAAAACGATATGAAACATGAAACTTTTCAAAATTTCAACATTTCGAAAAGACTGCTCTATTTTAAATAGTTGGCTTGCAATATGCATTCTGCAGCGTAAGTTTCCAAATTGTTACATCAAGGTTATTCCAAAATAGCAAATATCTAATTTCTCTGTCAGTTTAATGATCAAGTAAAAAGATTGATCATTAACTTTTCATACGATTGGGATGTTAAAAATATTTGTTTCAATATCGTCTTGCAATGGGACTATTTTGTTTATCAGTAGCGAGTGCTTTGACGCTGTTTTGTGTTTTTTTTTACAGTGCTATTTATAGTAAGACAGTCGATCTTGATGCGAATAGCCTGGACTTTGCTATCAGCAATGCCCGACTAGAAATCAATGAATGCAATAACTAAGATTCTGTAAAAGACATCATTCTTAGGTGAGACTCAGAGAGAGTCATTAACGTTTTACAGAGGCAAAACCTGAAGCTAGACAACTATTGAGGCTAGACCAACCAGAAGTCTCTGTCGATACTGAAGTTTTACTGCTTTGTACTTATAGCAAAGGGAGAGAAAAGTACTTAAGCAGTTGGGAATTGAAACTTTACAACAGCAATAAATAGAATAATGATCCTTGATTAAGTCCCTATATGTTCTCAGTGTAGTCTACTTATATGCCACATTATATTATAACCAGACTAAAACTGAATTTGTAGCATTTTGAGAGTATTTCTATTTTTGGTAACCAAGTCAACACCGTTCATCGAAATCAAAAACCGTAAGCAAGATTGTGTATATTATTGTAGTCTCCTTTTGTGCCAAGTTATATTGAAATCAGATCAAAACTGTAGGAGGAGTAGCATTATGAAAGAATTTCACAGAAAGTTTCCTTTTTAGTAACCACGGCTACACCGTTCATCAAAATTTAAAACCTATACACAGAATAATGTTACTTAGTGTAGTTTACGGGTGTACCAAGTTATATTGAAATCAGATCAAAACTGTAGGAGGAGTAGCATTTAGAAAGAATTTCATAAAAAATTCTATTTTTAGTAACCACTGCAACACCGTTCATCGAAATCAAAAACTGATAAAGAGAATTGTGTATCTTAGTGTAGTATACTTGTGTGCTAAGTTATATTGAAATCAGACCAATAGTGTAGGAATAGTAGCATTTTGAAAAATTGTTTACAGACGGACAGATAGATGGACGGACGCTGGACACGTTACTATTGCATAAGCTCTTCTGGTCTCTGATTAATGGCCAAATTAGAGGCCAGGCCAAAGGGGACAGACCAGGTTTTATAGCATGCCATATGAAAGAGTACCAATTCAATTTCAGAAATGGGCACATACCATATTTCACCAGGAAAAAATGATCAAAGACAATGAAGGATTGACTGTTAGCTCAATTTAAAATAAAACAAATGCCTAAAAATTGCTATGAAATGTGTAATTCAAAATACATGAAAAATTCTGCTAACAAAGTCATCAGATCGACCAGAGAATAAGATGTTCATAATGTATTTAATGATATGTAACTACATGAAGTACTCATTGACAGTAGAATTCCCCTTTTCTGTTTTACATCTCCAAGATGATCATTCAAACTGCATAAAACTACACATCAATTAGAATACTTTAATGTGTGTTGTGTAAGAGGCTTTTTTTATCTTTTATTTCACAATTCGCATCAATACCCATTTACAATTGCCAGTCACCCGGGTATTTAGGATAACCAGCATAAAAACAACAAAGAAAAAGAAAACTACAAAATAAGTCGTTATACATGTAACAAATTTGTTAAAAGTTTAACTGGGTTTTTAAACATGCATGTACATGTATTTGACAAATTTAACATGAAATCTATATCTTTTTCTAATGAACCTCTAATGCTTTTTTCTATATGGATTTTTCTCGTATGATATTTTCTATTCTGCTTTTCATTTTAAATTTATATAATTTATATGCCAAATACGATATAATAGTACTCAGTATTATAAAAAAGAATTCTTGAATTTGTTTCCAAGTAGAATCCTATAAAAATATGTTTCGAAGTTCATAACAATATTTACAATTAAAAATAAGATGTTTATATCTTCATTTTCATTTCCACAAAATTCACATTTTGCATTTGCTCTTAACATTTTTGTAGAACAGAATTACAACATAGAATATTATTCAATTTATGATTAAATTTACTCAAACGTTAATCATAGATGAGTTTGATTTTATTTGTATAAATATTGAACCAGTGTTCTTTACTCACACAAAAATTTTGACCTAATATTGATTTAAAACATGGATATTTAAACTTTTTAGACACCATGTTCTCATAGAAAAACTTGCATCTTTTATCTGTAATACAATGAAAACCACTGTTAAAATTAAATGAATTTACAGAACTTGTCTTGGTAAAAACACAGCACTTCATATCAAACCTATTACAAAGAGATCTTTCGTATGTAAAACATTACTTGCAATCCAATTTTTGAAGCATATTGTTTTACCTTTAAATTGATATGAAATTTTATTCCAAAGCGGCTCTCGTGCAAATTTGACATTAGATAAATTTGATACGTCTATTCCCTTTTTGGACTCATTGAAATAACAGAATATTTCTTTATAAAAAGTAAGCAAGTTAGATATAAGTGAACAGTTTTCGAGTTTTCTTTCAGACAATGTTAATAAATAACTAATGTCTATATTCATTTCGCTAAGGTATCCGTTTATGACTTTATTTAATATACAAGAGTCGTCACTTAGTCTTGTTTCCCAAGATGCCTTTGAGGCCTTTAATTTCAGTTCGATATCAACTAATCCTATTCCCCCATCTTCTTTTTTGCCTATAACAGTGTCTCGCTTAATATTATCTCGTTTATTTCATATAAAATTGAATACGCTACTTTTTAATTTTTTTTATCAACTCATGGCCTGGAATGGGCAATATTGAACCAACATATATTAACTTTGATAGCGAGCACAGCGAGCGTCGCGAAGGGAGCTCAATAGACGAACGTGTAAGAACAGAGAAAATTCGGAATGAAATCTGTACATATGTCATATGTCAGGCAATTTTTTCTGTGAAACATTCCCAGAATTCTATTCCTACCCAATGTCCTTTGCGCGAATAAATAAATAAATAAATACTAACGTAAAGCATAAAAGGCTTTCAGTATGTAGAAATCTTTGAAAGAATAAAAAAATAACTGCTATTTTTTTCCAGTCAAATATTACTAGGCCTATAGTTTCAAACAGACGTTCTGCTGTCTCTGTATGCTCCGACGAGCTCCGTGACGTCATGTGACGTCACAGCTAGTCAAGATGTCTCGCTCGGCTTGATGTTTGAAGTGACTGATCAATATTTCAAGTGTTTTAGATGGTACAACTGCGCTCGGTCACACCGTAAAACATATACTGTAAATCACTTTTTATTCGCTAGAACTTTATTTTTGCGTTATTACGCGAGACGGTATGCTCGCGAAAATTTCATTCTCGCATATAATAGAATTCCTTAAGATTATATAGAGCAATGGCCACAATTCGTGAAAATTTTATCTCGCTAATAAAGAGTCAATGACCATCTCGCGAAAATAAGGTGTCGCGAAAATCAAGTGATCTACAGTAGCTGAAGAATTAACTGCACAAGACTCTTCCCATGATTCAAACAGTTTTTCAATATCTTCATAAATTTTAATCCAATTTGTCCAAGTTGTAGCATTGTTCTTTGTTACAATGTATGTCCAGTAAAAATACCTAAGCAGCGAACAGCATCATTGATTACATTTATACATATCTGGGAGTGCCTATCTTTTAGACAATCTAAAATGTACATTGTGTTTTATTCAGATTAATTTTTGATCCAGCATGGTTGCAAAAAGTTTGACATGTAATGATGTTTGTAGTCTTCTTGCAAATATAAAAGCTATAATTTTATAGTCAGTATTTGTTACACTTAAAGGTCGATAATTCTTTAAATCATTCTTATCTCCTTTTTAAAATAAAACATACATGTATATACGTTGTGAAAAAGTCAGCACTTTATTGTCAAAAACAGTACTTCGTAAAAATAAAGAACCTTTAAGGTTCCAAAAACATTTATAAAATTCTCACGGTAAACCAACTAAGCCAGGAAATTTATTGTTTTTCATATTAAAAACTGCTTCTTTACATTCATCTATTGTAGGCATTGCATCACATTTTTCTTTTTCTTGATTTTCTAAGAAACACGCACGCTAACTCTCGATTCCCGCCTACATTTTGGAACCATTTAATTCAATATAAATAGCAATTTGGCCATAAAATCTTTGTTTAATACAAAGAACAGTTCAATGGTAATTGATAAGTCGTCTTAATACCAGTGCAAAACAGTAAATTATCTATAATTCCAGCTCTTGAAAAAAGAAGGGTAGACGATATTTTCCATTGAAATCGGAGTTTCAAGCATCACCGTATTTTGAAATAGTCTTGGATATGATTAAATGTTCCTTAAATCTTTTCTTATGTTTTAGGCAATAAAAAAAACATAAATATTTTAATAAAATGTAATGTTGCAGTTGTATATCGCTTTGAAATTGGTGGAAAATAAGCATTTTTATCGTTTTTTGTAAATAAACATATGTTCCCCCCGTGTCACACAAAAAGCTTTGGTATGAATTTATGTAAAAACCATTCCATATAACCTGTGAAAAGGAATTTTTGTGACACGGGCGGGAAGATGTTGATTTCTATAGTGAAAAACACAAGTTTTACCAAAATTTTAGAGTTATCTCTCTTTGTTTTCCCAAATAAGTAATGTTTATGAAAATCCATATAACTAATCTATAAAAAATATTAAAAATTCATCGAATATGTTAACTTTTGAAAATTGACTTGGAGGTAGGCAGAAGAACAATACTATCGTTCGCAGTTCTTCTGGACAATTAACATTTTGTAGATACTGGGATATTTCAGTATTATCAATTAATTCACTGCTGTAAAGGTTTTCGTAAAAATTGCACATTTCATGCAATATTTCAGAATTTGAAGAAAATGTCTTAGTTTCATATTGTACTTCAAAATTTGTATTATAAGCTTGATTTTTCTTTTCAAATATTGAGTAAGATTTTTAAATTGTTTCTAACAAATACGAAGCGCGTAATGTAAAATGAATGAAATCAATCCGCAGTATTAATACATATCTATATATATCAAAAGGTCAAACAGGAGTGGGTCGAGTCAATTCCTCTTGGTTCTCAGCCATACATGGTTGTCCATTTGGGGTTCAGGCAAGCTATCTTGCGCTATATCAGAATGTAGCTGTAGGGGGACCTTGGTGGACTGGAATTGCAAGAAAAAGCAAAAGAAAATGGACTAGCGGTAACACACATAGAAACTCCTCTCAGCTCGATTCTTTATTTAAGAAAAAGTTTGGATATGGTTTGTGCAAAAACGTTTTTTTTTATCATTTTTATACCAGGTTCAAAAGATATGCCGTTGTTTGGATGTCTTGCTGTGAATAAATCAGAAAGTGAGATTTCCTTACAGGAGATTCTCTGTGATACAAAACTGCCTTCGCTCTGCATGAAGGGTATACATATAATTATATAATTTTTTAGATTAAAGAAAAATAGTTAGAAATCGGTCCCTCCTGTAGTGTGGTAAAAAGGATTCTTTTCTTTTTTTTCCAGAAACAGCCCAAACAGAAGATTTGAATCATTGTACGTTATAAAACGGTATACCAGGAATTCGGTTTCATACTTGGATAATGGATATAGTTTTTTTTTCAAATTCAAAATTTCTAATTCCAAACATTTTTGGAAGAGCATCACTGATGACATATAATTTATGATGCATCAAAATTGGTACCGTAATTAAGATTTTAAATTTTGACCCCTTGGTCGAGGCCTCTGCTGGCGGACTGTGAGGTTCTCCTCAGCCAGTAAGCTAAGTACTTTGGTTCTTACATGAAAAATAAGGGCATGTATTTGATTGCTGTTTTAAAATTTTAAAGAAAAAAATCCAAATTACTTTAATATTTTCATTTCATAAAACGTTTTGTTAATTTAACTTTAACTTTTATTTCGAAAAGAAAAAAAATTATGCGTCAGCTTCTTGAAATAGTGTAGTTTTATGCTTACTTAAATTGTTTAAATCTAGGGGTGGGGTAAGATAGGGTGGAACCGTAATATACAATGTTTTTACATATATTTACATACAACATCTCAAGAAATTAAAGCCTGGGATTACATGTAGTGAAATAAAAATGAAAAATTCTCAGCTAGATTCAAATTTATTCAAAGCATTGTCTCAAGAGGATAAAGTTGGGTTGAAATTAGAAATCAAAGTTTTATATGGAAGTATATCGGAGAAGTACAAAAAACCGTCTTTAGAACAGCATAATCATAATAAGTGATTAAAATATTACGCAGATTCATTTGATGCATGCAGATTAAATTTGTTTAACATATTGCCCCATGATACTAAGTAAGGATCACGATATTGAACTACAATTTTACTTAGGAATACTTGGGGAAAATCTTCACAACTGTTTCCGTGAAATGCAAATTATTGATGAGAAAATGGCTATAATGGAATCAAAATGAATATTTAAGATAATAAAAAAGCAATACAATGTCAATTGCTTAAACATCTGTGGTAAGTATGATAAGCATAATCGAAACATTGATCGATATTTTATTATTATCATGATACGCTTAGGATCAACCGTCTTAATTAACCGTCAAAAAAAAAACTTTCAGTTTTGAAAGAAAACTTGCAATTCAGCGACATTATTGTTGATGTAAAAAAAATATTTTACATTTTCTGTTTTAGTACCAAATGAAGGAATTCTTATTGGATTGGTTATATCAGGGATATTGGTCATATTAACTGGCATTGGTGCCTTCTCCATTGTTAGGATTCGTAAAAGGTACCGCATGTCTAAATATAAATGCATAGATTTTAAAAATGTAAAATACTTGGCTTATAGGATTTAATAATGCTCAATCATTCAGAAATTGAATTTCATTTTCTTCCAAATGTATATAATAATAAAACTCTGTGAAAACTGTTTAGTTTTCATCGTAATTTAATATTTGTCGACTCATATGAAAACATACTGTTCTGAAAAAACTTGGTATTTTATAGGGGTCGAGTTTTGGGGGGACATATTTTTAAATGTGTTTTTGTTTGTTTGTTGTTTAACGCCCCTCTCGAAAATTTTTCATTCATATGGAGACGACACCACTTCCCTATGAGAGGATACAATTTGTGACCTACAGTATGCTTGGTACTCATGGCCATTCAACTTTCTAAAAAATGAGATAATTCTTCAATTTTTTAAATGCAAAAGTCGTCAAAAAATGTGTATATCACACCATAGGCGTCGGAACCGGGGGGAGGGGTGCTAGAGGGGAGATTAGCTCACCCCCTTTTCTTACCTTTTTTGCAATTTGCTAATATATATATATATATATATATATATATATATATATATATAGAGAGAGAGAGAGAGAGAGAGAGAGAGAGAGAGAGAGAGAGAGAGAGAGAGAGAGAGAGAGAGAGAGAGAATAATACATACCCTTTTCCATATCACATCCTGTATCAGCCCGAGACACCAATATCAGCCAGAAGGCCGAAGGCCGTCGGCCCGCTGGCTGATATTGGTGTCTCGGGCTGATACAGGATGTGATATGAAAAAGGATATGTTTTATTATATTTATTACATACTTAGTAATAAAATACAGAATGCATTAAGTTGAGAAGAAAATAAGTAAATAACCATGCATGGACTTCTTACATACATATACATGGTCTATTGTCTCATACGATTTGGGTTTGTTTCTGCTTCTATTTCAATGCACTCGATCCGTAATTTGAAAATAATCTATTACATGTATTTGTAAATTTAGATTAACCTTATTTTCAAAAAGTTAAAATTAATTACAAAGGATGTGATATTGACGTCACAATAGCCGTATCAGCCCTGCAGGGCTGATATAGGTTATCAGCCCCGCAAATCCATATAGGTTATCAGCCCCGCAAATCCATATCAGCCCTGCAGGGCTGATACGGCTATTGTTACGTCAGCCATATCGCATATGCAAAAAACCTGTATTTATTACTATTACGATGCAGTACTTGCCCATACATGACAGAGGGATCCAAATTTCAATTAAAAATTGGAAGCTAATTTACCATTAAAACATCAGTGTCATGCACCAGCTCGAATCTTATTTATTGTATGTTATTTATTTAACTGCGCCGGTTGTGGTAAAAAATTATATCGGCCAGACAGGAGACACCCTGAGACACAGAATGACCGTACACCGACAACAAATTAGGGAACCAAGATACCAGTGTACCGCCGTAAGCGAACACATCAGAAACTGTGCCAAAAATAAAACCCCCAGTTTTACTGTTTTTCCTTTCTACAAATTACTACAGAAAAAGAACGTGAAACAAAAGAAAAAACATTTTATAAACAGACATAAACCTGTTTTAAATGCAGCATAATTATATTTCATTAAAGAAATATACTTTTACCCGCATAATATAATTGTGCTATTTGTATAAATAATCTAATTTCCCGTAATAACTTACTTACGTATTATCATGACGTCATAATGAACTTTGCTAAAGCGCGACTAAGTATTGGCGCTTTATGACGTCACAATATGAATGTTGATTTTGTGTAACTAAGCATTGTATTGTCAAACTCCTGAAGATTGGAAATGAAACCGGTTAAGTTTATTTCGGTGTTTTGATTTTTTTATTATAACAATACGTGTGTGGATTTATATTATATATATGCCTGCGGCATCGGGCGACATAACACTCCAGGGCTTTTCTGTCACCTTGGGGCAAATATTCTGGTATTGCTGCCCGAGAATTAAGCCATGTAATATATGGTATATAACATTTTTAAGCATTGAACCCAAATCGATCATCGAACATATTTATTGAACACATTGAACACATATGTACGTTGAGAATAATTCCGAAATATCCCGTCCTGTTTCATGGCAGAATGTTTTCAGTATGCTGACACTTGTGTTGATAACCTTTGTTGTATTTAAAGAATTTTTCTCCTCAATTAAATTATCTAATTCCTCTGAATTCAAATAAACAAATCGCAGACGTTGTCTCGACTTTTTAATTTTCGCGGAACTGTTTACATTTGCTTGGCAACTGCCTTTGTGAATTTCGAACCCGACGTAATTAATATGCATAGAATGATTGCACGCGAGGGAACATAACTGGTTCGGGAGGGCAACATAACTGTATCCGGCGTGATTCGGCAGTTTTTCAGGGCATATAGATAAAAATATTATATTTGTGATATAATGGGAAAACTAATTCAAAAATGTTATATTTAAGAAATAAACAACGTTATTCAGTGAACATGGCGTTATGAATAGCAATTGCTCTGCTGGCATATTCCATGATGCGCGCTAGCGCATCATGGAAAATATGCCAGCAGAGCAGTTGCTATTCATAATGCCATGTTCACTGAATAATCGTTGTTTATTACTTATATTTGCATTCTTTGATTTTTTAAAAGAATATCAGAGGAACTCCTGACTTACATGAGGACGCGGCTTCTTGTCTTCAGTAATGAAAAACATACGGCTTTAAAATCAGTACACCTGATCAATAATCGTTTACTCTAATAAATCACAAACAATTTATAAAGTATTCCCCTCTCAAACAGTTATCTGGATACAAGCAGCGCCGTCATCACATTCTCTTAATTTTTGTTTTGATGCAGTTGTGACGTCATCGATCAACGTTATTGAAACCCTCTGACAAAAATCAATAATTTAACACTGTGATGAAAAATGAAGATGCTTTTATAATGATTATTATTCCAGAATGCTTTTCTATGTTTTTTTTTTTTTTAGCTTTTCATATTTATTTTTAATAGCTGAAATCATTCTTGAAGTAGAAAATTTCCTCTTTCTGGGTGTTATTACCCAAGTGTGAAGAGTTATCTTTCTTTGTACAAATATATATGATATGAAAAAATAAAAATATGGCAGTTATCTATAATTTTAAAAAGTTTTATTATACAATTAAATACAATGACCAAAATTGAATTTTTAAAGGTATAAATCAGCAATTTTAAATATTCTGAATTTCTTTTTTTTTAAAAGAATATTATTAAAAACTTATTTTTATTCGTTTTATGAAATATTTCATATATATACTTCTCAGGACGTTATATAATTGTAGTAGAATTTGTTCTACACGAAAGTAACAGCGCAATTGCACTCATATCAGATGCAATTGCGTCTATGGTCCTATAAACGATGACTACATGTTCATAGTGGGAGAGAGCAGTGGATATGCAAATATATGTATATATAATATAGGCATCAAAAGTTGGGGTTTACCTTATTTTTTTGTTTTTTAAGCCCCCCTTTTAATAAGCCTACCCCCCAGTTTTGAATATGCTTCCTACGCCTAGGCACAATTCAATAATAGTATCTCATACCTTTACATGTAAACATTTAATGTAAACTGTTGTACAGGATGCACAATCATGGCAAACATAACGGAAGCTTAACGGACTCAGAACCTGTGGTTACAACTGGTCGACCGAATTCAAATTATACCAATGCAACTTCAGAGCAAGTTGATAGTCTACCTGAAAACGACTACAATGAAGTAGCCACTGCTGATCGCCCACATTCAGCGTATGATATCCTGAATCCAGAGCAAGTTAATAATCTACCAGAAAACCACTACAATGAACTAGCCATAGCTGATCGCCCGCAATCAGCGTATGATATCCTGAATCCAGAGGAAGTTAATAATCTACCAGAAAACCATTACAAAGAACTAAACACTGTGCATGACTACATGGAGATTATTGAATAACACATGTACATTAATACATGTTTTATGCCCCCGTTAACGAAGTTTTGGGGGTATATAGTTTTTGTTGTGTCTGTCCGTCTGTCTAGCTGTCTGTCTGTATGTCTCTCTGTTTGTCCGCGAAAACTTTACCCTTGTCCATAACCTTCGATGCAGTGGAGCTATAACCTTTATATTTCACATGCGTATTCCTTGTGATAAGCCCTTTCTTTGGGTACCACAAAATTGACCTTTTGACCTTGACCTTGGAGTTTGGCCCACTTTTACACAAAAATTCTACACATTTACTTTGGCCATATCTTTTAACAGTAGACACCGATATATTTATACTTCATATTTGTATTTTTTATCTAAAGATCTTTCATTGGATACCAACAATCTTTACCTTGGCCTAAGAGATTTCCGTACTTATAAAAAAACTTTAACCTAGACCATCACCTTTGAACGCTAAGAGATAGGGCTTTCATACTTCAAATATGTAAGTCATGTGAGAAGACCCTTCATTGGATACCAAGAACCTTGACCTTGGTGTTTGACCTATTTAAAAAAAAGCAATGTCCTTAAAAACCTTAATGATAATAAACTTAACCACAACTTTTAATGGGTATAGCTAGTGCTTTCATTCTTCACATACGTAATCCTTGTGACGAGACTTTCATTTGATAGCAAGACCTTTGAACTTGAACTAAGAGTTAGACCTTCATTTTAAAATTTTTAACCTTGGTCATAACTTTTGAACGCTTAAGGCTAGGGCTTCCATACTTTGCATACGTATTATTTGTGGCAAGAACTTTCATTGTATACCAATAACATTGACCTTGGAGATTTTTGTATTAAAAATATATTAGATTTGTATTTAAGAAAAGATTAATCTTCGCTATGTTGCCATACAGGGTCATTAGTGTTTCACAAACTTTTTAAAGTCGCTCATTCACATTGAGATTTACTGAGAGGCCTGTCATTTAATATAAGTGCATGCTGACAATTTTCATGTTAATCTAAATATCCTGCAATTGATGTATTAATTTTTAATTTTCATCTTATAAGGTTTTCCTTAGCTTTCTTCTTCTTGTTGTCTAAAAAATGACATTGCAATTTATTACCTTTTATTATTTGTCATCAATAGTCAAATGTCCTTGAAATAAACCATATCTTTCCATGCAGAAAATGTATGAAGTATTTTCTTTAAGGTTTCTTTAGTCCTGAATTCCCTTTTGAGGCCATGAAGATGTTTTTCAAGCTCCTTTTCCCCTTTAGTTTTCACTTTGAATCCACAAAAAAATATTACAAATGCAATAAAGGTAAAAGAATTATTTGATGTTAGTTATGAAGTTAATTTTACTAGTTTTTATTTGTTCGAGTAAGTGTACATTATTGTCTTTGATGTGTTGTGTTCACGATTAATATATACATATCGCTTATATATGTAACACATTGAACCTAAGAAGTTCAGATATAGCACCATGATAATATTAAGCGTAATCAGAATATTTTAGCATAAATTGAATTAAGTTGCATTAATTCTGAAAAAAAATGTTCATAATCGACCAGTATGAATCATGAATTTCATGGCCCTCGTGTCAGGGGTTTACCCATTTTGTGTAGGTGGGGTCATTTGATTATATAGTGGAAATACTTTATAGAGGCTCATTACACCACTTTTTGATGACGTACTACATAAAAAAAATAAACCTCCATTGCGCGACCGGTTTCCTCTGGGGACGAATTGTACAGGTACCTCTATAATATGAAATTCGAGTTAAAATCCATAACCTTGTTGAAATTAAAAAGTTATTTACTTGCTCTATTTACTGTGTTGGTGTTTATTTATATAAAATTGCTTTATTGATTTAAATGTATACTCTGATAATTTAAAGCTTTGTTCTAAATTTTAGATGTAATGTCAAACGTTCCCTGGTATTTTGAGTCTTGGGTAATTAGGAAAGATAACTCTTGAAAGTGGACTTTTTACACCAAATATTTTTTCGTTTAAACATTCTTCATTCAATTAGACACATTTAATTCATTGAAATACATTCCTTGTCTCTTCAGAACTCATTTTATTAATGTTTTAAGCATAGATTAAGAAGATAATGACATAAATTGTTTTTAGGAGAAAATTATTTTTTCTAATAAAATTATTATTAGGTATTATGAGGTTTTTTTCACTCTGTGTACTTGTCTTAAGAAGATGCCCATCATTTGACACTGAAAGTTCTGAAATTCTGTTAATAATAATTCTGTTGAAATAAAACATTTCACTAAAATTAGACAAAAACTAAAGAATTCTATAAAAAATATTTATGATATCAATTCCACCATCTGGATAAATGACATCTACATTATAAGCTGTGATGTATTGAAATCGAAAATAAACTTTGGATGTAGTGAGCCACCTTAATTCTTTGAAAATCTTTTACTTTGCACCTGGGTATTATGCCAATGATCTAAGTATATATATTTATGATGAAAAAAGGTGCTTCAATAAAAATGGTTAAATCCATGCCCCTTGGGTCAGGTGTATGGGGGGAAGGGGTGTAACATAGTCTAAAAATTTTGAAATAAGTGGCTCCAGGGTCAGTGGTTCCTTTGGGGTGGGGTGCACAACTGGTTATAAGTTGGAAGTGCATTTTTTTCTTTATTCTGATCTACCTCTTGGTATTAAGTAACTAGAGTAAGCAAGCTAAGAGTATAATTATGATAAGCAATGGTGTCTCTTTCATAATTGTGAATTTCATGGCCTCTGGTTTAAAACATGAACCAAATTCAATAGTGTGAAAGTTGTAACATGATAATCAGGTGACCTATAAGGCCCCTTGGGCCTCTTGTTTTTGTATCTGATAAAAATATATCTATTTGTGCTTTGCTTTTGTTTAAAATTTGCATGTATGTAATATGAAACACTAATTTAATGAAAATAATAGTTTCATATGTTTTTTTTAATACTTTCAGTAATTATCAATGTTCTCCGCGAACTTTACGGACAACCCTCGTATATCTTAAGATAGTAAGCGGTTCATATTAAGGAAATAATTTTCTGTATATTTCCATAAATCTTTGATCGTACAATAAGGCCTTAACCTACCCCTACCCCCTCTCTCTGGTGGTTTTCAAACAATTTTATGGTGAATCTACACAACCCAAGGATGCTTCTATGTAAGTTTTGCATATTTTAGCTAATGGTTTTAAAAAAAACATTTAAGGACCCTCTTAACACTGATGAGAATTGTTTTTGGACTTGAGAAAATTATTCAGGGTAAAGAAGGATATTTGAATTCAACTATTAATTTTTGATATAGGAAGTGTGCGTTTTTTTAAATCTAGGAATGATTGATTAATTGTATATTGCTTAACGTCCCTCTCGAGAATTTTTCACACACATGTAGACGCCACCACGTCCTGGCGGAGAGCTGCAAATTTCGTCCTATACTCGACACTCAGCTTTGAAGTTTGAACAATTCTTAATCTTCAACATATCCACGTCCTTTATGTAAGGTTGGTGATAATCTGCCTATAATCTCCCCTTGTTTAAGGGTCACAACCCTAGATTTATATTAAATGAAAGCTCATTGGCCAAGGATACCTTGTGCCAAATATATAAAGGGTTGATTTCAATCATTAACCACCCCCCCCCCATTTATTGAACCTGCTTTTCCTGATTTTATTTCCGAAAACTGTTTTAAACTGATTAAAAAAGCAGCTATATATTAATATAGGCCTAACAGCCTTCACATCAAATATGGAATTCATCGTCCACGCCAACATGCTGAACTTGCACGCGTACTAAGAACTATAACTCCAACATACAAAGTACACACAGAGTTAGCTCCCTTCGACGGATTATATTATTTTTTGTTCATTTCAGTCAGTATAATATATTTTCGATATAATCTAAGAAAGATTAGTTTTCAATATGAAAAATTGATATTCCCCAGTTATTCATTTATTACCATTTGAGGTCGGCAGCTGATTTATTTTCAAGGACAGATTATTTAGACTGAGAAGGTCTTCATCCTGGACTTAACTGAATACTGCACATTAAAAGTCAAGAAAATTATTCATATCCATACTCATGTAAAACTCTAGAAAATTAATCAACCAAAAGGGTTTGGGGTCGAGGCACTTAATGAGGGCCTTCTGGGGCTGGGGGATGGGTAGGGAGTACATGTACAATGCTGTATAATTTCTTGAGATATCGCTCGGAAATAAAAGTTTTACACACAAACAAAATGTATCAATTTAAGAAATTGACCTTTGACCTTAACTTTTAACCTCAAAGTCAATAATGGGGTCATCCTTAGTGTATCTGATCATGAGAATAACAAAACCACGCTCATGTTTATTTCTTTATTTGAAACAGCAAGTAAACGGCAATGATATTTGTGTCTAGAAAATACACATATTACTCCATCCATCAGACAAAAATACGACGTTATAATAAATAGATTGAAAATACTGTAAACCAACTTTTATTTGCGTGTGAGAAATTGTTCGCGAGTTGCATTAATTCGAAAAAAATAATCGCCGCGAACCGTTCGTTTTGCTTTGCATTTATAGAGAATATTTTCTTAATCGTGTAAATTAATCTTAATTCGCGGATTGATTAATAATTCAAATTGACGATATATAAAAGATGACGCGAATAATTGTTGGTCTAGAGTAAATAAAAACATAATAGGATTATATTGTGATTACAGAAACAACTACATACATGTACACTATGGACAAAACGACCAACTGTGCAGGTGGTGTTTCCTTCTTGACTGCCGGAACAAGTAATTTCGTTCGAACTGCACATGCGTTACAACGCACTATGAAAAGTGCATGATTCACTTTGTATTTTTTTTTTTTTTAAAGTTATTTAAAGAACGAGGGCGCTTTTGATGGGCATTCGGCAGGAATCTGGGCGTACTTGAAAAGTGAAAATTTTATCGACATGTCACATGAAATTTTAACATTTTTTTTTAATTTATCGGGTTCCTGTGCAACAGGAAAGGAAAATATTTTCCCGAAATTGAGCCTAGTTTACATAAAAAAAAAATAACTTGAAAATTGTCAAGATCAGACATTTGGTACAAAAGGTACTTTTTTAAACACGTTTTTATAATATATTTCTATCTCTGGGTCTTCTCTCCATGATTTTGAAACGTTATTCCTGTGTATTTAAATTGAACGAAACGAATTAACTTTTTTAAAAAATGGAGAGAAGACCCAGAGACCACGAAAAATTAACTTTTCCCCAAAAAATCCAAATGTGTGAATGTGGTGCTTCTTTGTCCTTTTAAAATTATGAGTAAATGTGTAGCGATGATAGCTTAGTAAGTTGGGCTACATGTACCTGTTCAGTGCACTCGAAGCGAAAAGTTTTTGGTTCGAGCCTTCCATGGGGCATTATTTTTTTTTTCATGTTTTGTCAGTTTCATTTTATGTACTTCAGTATTAAAATTTTGAATTAGATAAATTTTGGTTCAGTTTGGTTCTCGAGCGAAATCAATTCTAATCTTCTATTCTATAATGTACATGTATCATGCATCTATGCATTAAATATTTTAGGTGTTTATTTTTTGTGAAACATTAATATGTTAAGTACCCCAGGGAAAAAACGGACATAAATGTTACAATTTCCCACGCACGGTGTATTACCTAAACGGTTGCTATCGGAACAAAATAGCGTTCAGTGTTGCTATTCGAAATTTAAACGGCTGCTATCAGAAATAAATATGTTGGATTCTCTTGGAACAAGTTTTAAAACTATGAAATCGTGACCCCGAATCAATATAATCATTGAAAAAAACAGGTGCACGGAACAAGTAAGGTATTTCTATAAATGTTGCCATGTGCAATTTGCAGAATAGTCCTGTAATAATTTAGATTTAGTAAAATCTCCGAAGCCTGTATCAAATATAAAGTCAATACACACACAGTTTTCATGCTTTTTTAAATCATCTATTATTCAGATTGTGTTAATTGTGGTATGTGAAGATGCGTCAATCTTAAATAATACTTACATATGATTAAAAATATTTAAAAGTGTATTTTGAAAGAGATATTTGGATGAAATATGATTTTTAAGCGCTAAGCGCAGCGCAAAGCGCTTTCTGTCGCCGTAAATCTACTTCCGTTCGCGATCCAGCGCCACTATAAGCAAGTTAGATAACTCCACTGGTTTTTCTAAAAATATGCAACTGGAAATCCCCGAATCTCTTTCAACTATATTTGTGTAATACTGAGTTACGTGCAGTTCTAATAATAGGAGTCAATTAGTAGGTAAAGATATGCATGCACATTGTACGAAAATCCACTGTTAGTAGATAAGGGCGGTTCATGTCAGGCTTATCTCTATACATTGTAGTTCATTTTAAATCGTATCGGCACTCATCACATGTGTACCATGTAGTTAAAGGTACTTGGACACAGATTTGAAGTTATTATTTTCTCTATAATATTACGACTTATATATTTTAATAGCATTTCACACAAAAATTAATCAAAAATCTTATTTCGTTTAAAAGATATTGAAATTTCAAATTTTTCGGCGGGTTTGATTGACATATCCTTGCACTCTCACAAATTTAATTTTATTCTTAATCCTTAGGAAAAGTGGCAATCTCGTTTTGTATAAATGAAAAATATTAATACTATAATCCAGAAAATTCAGAGTAGACACGTTCAAAAGCAAAACAAACGCAATATATTGTCAGTCCGTGCAGTTGTGGTAAGCAGACTGTGACGATTGAACGCACCCGGTGAATTCTAAATATAAACAATAACAGAACTCGAGCCCTGTTTACAAAAACTGTGTACATAACACGAGTGTGCTCGATTTGCTAAACTCTGTACGCATCTCTTTGTTCGGAATGACGATACTTGTGAAGGTGTGTTGCTTTCTAACATTTCTACTCTGAATAAAATTATTTTTCTTGATAAAAGTTTTAATATTTCTCGTTAAAACACATCAGAATTGCCACTTTTCCTAAGGATTAAGAATAAAGTTAAAATTTGTGAAAAGGCAAGGATGTGTCAATCAAACCCGCCAAAAAATTTAAAGTTTTAATAACTTTTAAATGAAATAAGATTTTTAATTAATTTTTGTGTGAAATGCTATTAAAATATATAATTCGTGATATTATACAGAAAAAATGAGAAAATATTAACTTCAAATCTGTGTCCAAGTACCTTTAACAGTTGCTGCATTTATGGCACAAATATTGAATTGAAACGGTATATTGTATGTCATGCGCATTTATGTAGTGATCAAATAAGTATACATATTTTTAAATCTAAGATGAGATTTTGACAAGTATTTAAATCTTCGAACTGGAATTGAATTATTTAGTAGCAATCATAAAACTGATTTACAAGGTGCATATGTACGTTCTATAAACATATATCCATGTAAACTATTGTTTCTTTTTCTACGCGTAGACCCTAATTTCAGGCAATGCAACTAAAAATAACTTTCTGTTTTCACCCTTGCACCATGCAGAGAGCTATTAATGAAGTTGATTTTCGCATCCCAGCATCAATTAATAACAGACTGGAACATGTGGAATGCATTCAAGGACTGTCTACTTTGTGTTGTACTCTATACTTGTATATGAAGTAAATAATTCGCAATGAAAGGCAGTTTGAGGCTGTGGGTACATGTAGGGAACGTGGTGGCTGTGTTTTCAAGGAATCAAAAAGAAAAACTAATTTCTCTGAATAATTTGCTTTAAAATTGTGTGTGCAGTGCGCAAGATATTGAGAAAATGCAAAAACCGTAATTAAACTTTCTTAACAATGGACCAGAATAGCGCCGATAAAATTGTAAGCAAATAGTGTACCCGGTAATACTTGTATTAGGAAACTAGGAATAAATAGTTATGTAAAGATATGCGCGTGCGCGTACATAAAAACAGAATAAAACAATGTTATATACCTTCCTAAAAATTATAGCTGCTTGAGATTAATATACCGTATTTTCTTTCTTGGTCTGCTGAATTATTTATCATGGAAGTAGTAGAAATATTACGGGCAATTGTTTTCGGTATTCCTTTTCAATTTACACAAGCTTAAGAGTGCTATGGATATTTTTTTTCATCTATACACGCTTTATGTCGTAGTCACAAGCATACATAAATAAATAAATTAAGAACTGTGTAAACGTCGGTAAAAAAATACTGAAGCATCGTAAAGGGTTTCAACAATAGTCCAAGAATACTTTGGGGGGTTTAATAACATTTTTATAATCCAAAGAAGAAAAGTACGAAATTTTTAATTTAAAAAGGTATTATATACAAATCAGATACGCACATATTGTGAGATCAACAGAGAAGACAAGTGCATGTTTGGTTATAAATCATGTATATAAAAATCGGAGATAAGGGGATAACAGCAAATGTTTTATCATCAAACGAAAAAGACAAATATAATATCGTAATTTATACTCAAAAATGACGTTAACTCTACGGATGCTCGTTTCATTGACTTAGTTTAGTCACATGACATTGTTACAAACATGATGCCAATAATAAGTATGCTGCACAGCGCCATGAATATGAGGTGTTAAAAATGTATAATTCACAGCTGTAGCTTATTTAAAACAAAATGTAATATACCCCGGTATAGTCTAAGTTTTATTTATCATTGATAAATACTGGGCGCTCGTGGCGATTGTGTAAATATATTACACAATCCATTGATGTATTTCTTGTTAAATCCTTTCTATAAAATCGAAAATTTATAAATCGCTTATGAATATGTAAAAAAAAAAAAAAAAAAAAAAAGGGAGAGAGAGAGAGAGAGAGAGAATTACTAAAAACAATTTAGTGAGAATAGTGGTATTCGCTATTTTTTAGTTGTTTTATCCACAACTCTAATAAATAACAAGCTAATTCAGAGAATTTGTGTCCCCCGCTTAGGGAAAAAGTAAACCATGCGCAGTTCGGGGAGGGGGTTTGTCGGATCCCCCTGACTTAAGTTGAAAAATTATTAAATGTATAGATGTACACATACTGAAGCAAATAAAATATGCCAGTATTGGTTACAATGGATATAAAAATTTGATTGCTTATTCATTATTATGAGTATAGAAGATTCTTTTTTATATGAAATATTTATCACTCTGTGATGATGATTTTATGAGTTTGTAGAAGCCACACCTTATAACTTTTTCATTTCACATGCTGAATACTATCATTTAGTTAAAAAAAATTTCAGAAAAAAAAGAAGATACATCGTCCCGGACTCGAACCCGGATCTCCCGCTCAGAGAGCGAGAGACATACCACTACGCCACGAAGCCACGTTAATCCCGCTGCGTTATTTAAACTACTAGTATATACAAAGATGAAGTCACATACATTTATATATTTTCAAAATTTAACACAATGCATTGCGTCTAATTTAACCTTTATTAAACAGTTCTAATAGATGTAATAAGAATATAGAGTCCGCCGAGAACCTGTTTTATACGTAATAACTCTCCTCATGTCCCTGTGCTAAAAATAGCGACATGTAATACAATAAATACTTCTAAAACAAACGGGGCGGGACACTTTAAGAGGGGTGAGAGAGGTCTTAGAGACTTTTGGTATAAAATTACATTGCAAAAGCTCAAAATCTTCTTGAAATATCGCCCGGAGAAGAAAGTGTTACACACAGACAGAATGTATATATTTACGACCTTGAACTTTGACCTTTTGACCTCAAAATCAATAGGGGTCTTCCTTAGGCCATAGGAAGTTGTTATGTAAAATTTCATGGCAAAAGCTCAAAGGTTTCTCGAGATATCGTGTGGAAACGAAAGTGTTATAACAGACAGAATTTGCGAATTTGTGACCTTGAACTTTGACCCTTTGACCTCAAAATCAATAGGGGTCTTCTTTAGTCCATAGGGAGTTGCTATGCAAAATTTCATTGCGAAAGCTCAAAGGGTTCTCGAGATATCGTGTGGAAACGAAAGCGTTACAGACAGACAGAAAGACGGACGGACGGACGGACAGACGGACGGACAAACCCAAATTAATATCCCCCACTTTTCAAGCGGGGGACAATAATGTTAATTTTTCATCGATACAATAAACAAACAAGCTAATTCAGAGAATTCGTGTCCCCCGCTTAGGGAAAAAGTCGGATCCCCCTGACTGAATTTGTAGAGTTATTAAATGTATACATGTATACTGAGGCAAATAAAATACATGTATGTCAATATGCACATACAGATTTGATTGCTTATTCTTTATTATGTGTATAGAAGATTCTTTTTATATGGAATATTTATCACACTGTAATGATGATTTTATAACCTCATAAATTTTTCATTTCACATGCTGAATACTATCATTTAGTAAAAAAAAAAAAGAAAAGTACATGTATTTAAAAAAAAAAAAAAAAAAAAAAAAAGAAAGGATCGACCGGGATTCGATCCCGGGACCTGTCGCATGCGAAGCGAGAGACATAACTACTCGACCACGGAATCGCTTTACACAGCGGGAAGTATATGCAGAACCGAAGTCACATACATGCATATATTCATGTTCGGTATTCTCAAAATTTTACACAATCCATGGTGTTTGATTTATTTAGCCTTTATTAAATAGTTCTAATAGATGTAACAAGAACATAAAGTCCGCCGAGAACCTGTTTCATACGCAATAACTCGCCTCATGCCCCTGCGCTAAAAATAGCGACATGTAATACTATAAATACTAATAAAACAAACGGGGCGGGGCACTTTGAGAGGGGCGAGAGAGGTCCTAGGGAGTTTTGGTATAAAATTACATTGCATAAGCTCAAAATCTTCCTGAAATATCGCCCGGAAATGATAGTGTTACACAGAGACAGAATGTATAAATTTTCGACCTTGAACTTTGACCGTTTGACCTCAAAATCAATAGGGGTCTTCACTAGGCCACAGGGAGTTGTTATGTAAAATTTCATTGCAATAGCTCAAATGGTTCTAGAGATATCGTGTGGAAACGAAAGTGTTTTAACAGACAGAATTTGCTTATTTATGACCTTGACCTTTGACTTTTTGACCTCAAAATCAATAGGGGTCTTCTTTATTCCATAGGGAGTTGCTATGCTAAATTTCATTGCAAAAGCTCAAAGGGTTCTCGAGATATCGTGTGGAAACGAAAGCGTTACAGACAGACAGAAAGACGGACGGACGGACGGACGGACAAACCCAAATTAATATCCCCCACTTTTCAAGCGGGGGACAATAACATCTTTATTTTTCAAATGTAGTTTTTAAAATTGAAGTAGTTAGTAACAGCCAATCTTCAATTTGTAACACTCGTAAACACGGAATGAATTTATTTTTAAAAATTATCACCATAGCATTTTAGCTAGCGCTGTTGCATATAAATGAGAGGAATTTCAGCAACATTTTAAGTGTTCAAAATTATTTTGACATATACAGTCATGCACATTTTCCAGCAAATGCATGGCTATATTTATAATCTTAATTTGGTCGGAAAACTCGTCGACCATCCCGCTTCCAATAAATTGCAATTTATACGAAAATGGACCTTTTATAGACTCCTATAAGGCGATGGAAAAAAAGAAATATTTTTACATGTTTTTTTTTTTTATTTTTGTCCCCCGCTTGAAAAGTGGGGGATATTAATTTGGGTTTGTCCGTCCGTCCGTCCGTCCGTCTTTCTGTCTGTCTGTAACGCTTTCGTTTCCACACGATATCTCGAGAACCCTTTGAGCTTTTGCAATGAAATTTAGCATAGCAACTCCCTATGGACTAAAGAAGTCCCCTATTGATTTTGAGGTCAAAAGGTCAAAGGTCAAGGTCATAAATAAGCAAATTCTGTCTGTTAAAACACTTTCGTTTCCACACGATATCTCTAGAACCATTTGAGCTATCGCAATGAAATTTTACATAACAACTCCCTGTGGCCTAAAGAAGACCCCTATTGATTTTGAGGTCAAAAGGTCAAAGTTCAAGGTCGTAAATTTATACATTCTGTCTGTGTGTAACACTATCATTTCCGGGCGATATTTCAAGAAGATTTTGAGCTTATGCAATGTAATTTTATACCAAAACTCCCTAGGACGTCTCTCGCCCCTCTCAAAGTGCCCCGCCCCGTTTGTTTTATTAGTATTTATAGTATTACATGTCGCTATTTTTAGCGCAGGGGCATGAGGAGAGTTATTGCGTATAAAACAGGTTCTCGGCGGACTTTATGTTCTTATTACATCTATTAGAACTGTTTAATAAAGGCTAAATAAATCAAACACCATGGATTGTGTAAAAGTTTGAGAATTCCGAACATGAAAACATGAATATATACATGTATGTGACTTCAGTTCTGCATATACTTCCCTCCCGGTAAAGCGACTCCGTGGTCTAGTGGTTATGTCTCTCGCTTCAAGTGTGAGAGGTCCCGGGATCGAATTTCGGTCGAACCTTTTTTTTTTTTTTTTTTTTAATACTTTTTTTTTTAACTAAATGATAGTATTCAGCATGTGAAATGAAAAATTTATGAGGTTATAAAATCATCATTACAGTGTGATAAATATTCCATATAAAAAAATCTTCTATAGACATAATAAAGAATAAGCAATCAAATCTTTATATGCATATTGACATACATGTATTTTATTTCCTTCAGTATACATGTATACATTTAATAATTCTACAAATTCAGTCAGGGGGAGCCGACTTTTTCCCTAAGCGGGGAACACGAATTCTCTGAATTAGCTTGTTAGAAATACATTGCAGTTTGAATTAATATTTGTCATTTAATTTGTATATATTTGTTTTTTTTTTTTTTTAAAGAAACGGAGAAATATTTTCTTGCATTTTTCATGTATGTAAAATTTATTGTCCCCCGCTTGAAAAGTGGGGGATATTAATTTGGGTTTGTCCGGCCGTCCGTCTGTCCGTCCGTCCGTCCGTCTTTCTGTCTGTCTGTAACGCTTTCGTTTCCACACGATATCTCGAGAACCCTTTGAGCTTTTGCAATGAAATTTAGCATAGCAACTCCCTATGGACTAAAGAAGACCCCTATTGATTTTGAGGTCAAAAGGTCAAAGGTCAAGGTCATAAATAAGCAAATTCTGTCTGTTAAAACACTTTCGTTTCCACACGATATCTCTAGAACCATTTGAGCTATAGCAAAGAAATTTTACATAACAACTCCCTGTGGCCTAAAGAAGACCCCTATTGATTTTGAGGTCAAAAGGTCAAAGTTCAAGGTCGTAAATTTATACATTCTGTCTCTGTGTAACACTGTCATTTCCGGGCGATATTTCAAGAAGATTTTGAGGTTATGCAATGTAATTTTATACCAAAATTCCCTAGGACGTCTCTCGCCCCTCTCAAAGTGCCCCGCCCCGTTTGTTTTAATTACATGTCGCTATTTTTAGCGCAGGGGCATGAGGAGAGTTATTGCGTATAAAACAGGTTCTCGGCGGACTTTATGTTCTTATTACATCTATTAGAACTGTTTAATAAAGGCTAAATAAATCAAACACCATGTATTGTGTAAAATTTTGAGAATACCGAACATGAAAACATGAATATATACATGTATGTGACTTCAGTTCTGCATATACTTCACATCGACTAAAGCGACTCCGTGGTCTAGTGGTTATGTCTCTCGCTTCAAATGTAAGACGACCCGGGATCGAATCTCGGTCGAAGCTTTCTTTTTTTTTTTTTTAAATACTTTTTTTTTTTACTAAATGATAGTATTCAACATGTGAAATGAAAAATTTATGAGGTTATAAAATCATCATTACAGTGTGATAAATATTCCATATAAAAAATCTTCTATACACATAATAAAGAATAAGCAATCAAATCTTTATATGCATATTGACATACATATGTACATGTATTTTATTTGCTTCAGAATACATGTATACATTTAATAATTGTACAAATTCAGTCAGGGGGAGTCGACTTTTTCCCTAAGCGGGGGACACGAATTCTCTGAATTAGCTTGTTGATCTTTTGACAGAAGATGAAAATGTAAAATGCTTAATATAAAAACGGCATAAGACAATGTTAAAGAATGACTGCACTTAAGCTATGAAAGTTGGATCCCGATGTTTTGCGCAAAATAAAATTCCAAAATTCATTAGATTTATGTTTTATAAGTATTAAACAATATCTTAAGAGCAGGTTTTGGTATATTATATTACATGAAAGTATTAAATAATGCCGAGCGACACTAGCTTTTGAAACGGGGGTCTAACAGTTTGTCTCATTTCTATTGTTATTCATATGCATACCAGTTTTCAACGATATTGTTTACATCTAGTCGCAACTTGGCCATTTTTCTCATTTGCACAGAATGTGTATTTTGACTAAAACTCACACATATCCAAAGGACAATGTTGGCCAAGTTGCGGCTCATATCTAATTTTTTAAAAAATGTACCCAAACTTCGCTCGAGTTAGCTACTAAATTAGCAGGTTACGAGTGTCAGCCCATGTGACCCCTTTGATATTATAATCACTTTTCTCACGTGACATTCAAGTGTTCGATACGCTTTCATTGTGTCAGTCGTTGGAAAATTCTTTTTATATCTACAAGTACTTCCATTTTCAAAACATTGAAGATCATTGCGTACAATTTATTTGCGTTTTAAAGTTTACGTTGACTTCTTTCACTATAGTGTTTTTGTTCGGGGTATTTAAAAGGAAAGAGGTATTATTTTGCCGATTACATGCTGTACGTATAGCAGTGGAGGATCCAGAAATTTTAAAAACGGGAGCCCGACCAGTTTTAGGTCAGGATAGGAGCCCACAGTCACACAAAAAACGAAACTTTTTATTTTATTTTTCCGTTACTAATTAAATTAGTCCACAATTATTATTCAAGGTGATTAAGATAAAGTGAAAATGTCATTTTTTTTAATACAGTGTAGGTTCGAACACATATAATTATTTTAAGATTTAGTTAATTCGCTGCTTGACAGCAAAGACAGCAAATAATACATGAGCAGTGCGATTTGAAGCATTCAAATTAAACTTTAAAAGAACATTAGGTAGAGAAAATCATATGCAGTGATTGATAATGTAGAAACCGAAATTTATGTTTTTCAATGCATTGTCCTTTGTACTCTGAATACCGAACAAAACGGTTTGAAATTAACTCTGCCAATAATCAAATGGCATGTCATATATGGATTTACTGTGTGTACTTATTTCAGATTATCCTATAGACAGGTTGCAAATTATTTTTCATTTATGCTAAGACAGTCCATTATGTTCAGAAAATAAAAATGTATTTCAGTGTCATTTTCATCTACCAATAATTTTTAAAACAGACACTACCAACCTAAGCGTACAAAATGCAGACATATATTTATCACAATTTTGTTTATTTTTATGAACTTTTTGTTTTTCTCTTAATGTTCTGCTCTTTACTTACTTTACTTACTTACGTGGATACAAATTAATGAAATTATATGCATGGTTATAAATCATTTATTTTTTGTACACAATAACACAAAACCCTCCTCTTCGCCTTTTACATATATAATGTAGATTTTTTAAAATACGGAAAACCATGGCTTATGATCCATTTCCACGCGATTTAAATGTCTCCGCCCCTTTGCTGCGACCTTAAAATCGAAAGCGGTCCAGTTCAATTTTCGGGAATTTATGGCTTAAACATGTTCTTTTCAATAGCGTTGTATGTAATTATAGAAATATGCATGACGAAAAATTCTAGAAATAAATATCAAAAGCATATGCTTGCACATTAATCATAGATTAATTTAGCGATATATTGTAATGTTAAGCTTAAAATGGGTAGCCGAAAAAGTTCCAAATAATGTCCTTAAGTGCAGTCATTCTTTCATATCCTAACATGTTTGTTTATGTATCAAACAATTGTTCTCGGCCTAGTGCAGCAGCACTCTCAAGATACTGTATAAATTCTAATACAACAGGCAATTCAAATTAAATAAAATCTGATGAATTTCAAATAGCAAATTGCTTAGCGCTTCCCAGTACTTTCAGTACTTTGATTTAAAGTTACGGTTGCTATCAGAGTCTTAGCATATATTGCACCGGCTATAAACTGAAAACATCTCATCGGTTGCTATTTGAAAATATCTCTTATTTCCATCAATTAAATATTAAATTAAATGGTAGCAAATGCATAAAATATAAATGTTAAATATCCCAAATTGCATGTAAAATACGATTCCTATTATATATGCAATGGACTTTTACCAACTTAACTCAGGGACGTAACTTCGATTTTAAAAGGCGGGGGCGGGGAGGGGGGGGGGGGCAGAAAAGTTCTAATCTATAAAAGAACTGACATGGAAAAATCAAAGTACTGAAAGTACTGAAAAGCGGTTAGCATGCTTTTATCTAATATGTACCGAAAAAGTGCATAAAATGATGGTATTTAAGTATGCATATCTTTGTCCAATGTCATCAGAGAAAAAAACCCAGACATTCTGTTTTTGTAATACTTTACTTAATAGTAAAACCAATAACATTCCAAACTGATGTCACAGATGGATGCAATCTAATTAAAATTAGATGTTCCGAATCCGCTACTGCTTCTCAAACATCTAACAACATCCTATTTGGGGTCATGTAAGAGTGAATCTTCGATTAGCCAAAGAAAATGGTTCCTCCGAAATCCTGGCTTATAGTTCAGATGGGTTTCTTGTTTTCACCACCAAACCAAAACACCCGAGGAGTTTTGTAGTAAAAAAAATATGCATTGCACAAGCTGTTTTATGTATGATGTGTGGGGTATCTTGTGTAGTTTGTGCTCTTCCGTTTGCATTATTCACGTTCAGATGCCAGACTGCAGAATATACATGAAATTTATTCCAAAATTACTTTAATTCAACGTAAGACAGTATCAATAATGATGATATGTAGCCGTGGAATTAATTTGAGAATTGTTTACCGAGACTTGAATTTACATGGCCAAAGTGTTTGTGTTTACTTGTACATGTATTCATAATCGAAAGGTCGCTCTGATGTGACCCCGAATGGGATGTTAGATGTTTCAGAAGTGGTAGCGGATTTGGAACATTTAAATAAATTTTAATTAGATTGAAATGCATGTTTCAAAATTTAAACATGAGATTTCTTCAGTTTGAAAGACAGGGAGTGCATTTTTAAAAGTTCTCTCTTGATGGCATCCAATTGTTCTCTGGATGAAAACAATTATGTTGATGTTGAAAATTTAATTGTCTTTTATGCTCTATTGAATCTGAAATTAGGTAATTGTAAAGCCTACTATAGCAAACAACTAAAAAAATGACAAGTTAAATTCGTTAGATTAATGGATTTGGAGTAGTGTAGATCTACAGCTGGCTAGTCAGAGAAAAAAGGATGGCTGAGCAGAGACTTTGTAAATGAATTGATATCAGAGAGCTTCAGTTGTGTAGGCTCATCGCAGCTATATAATTAACCTGTCAACGAGGGATGCTTACTTCTTCTAGGCAACGGATCCCACCTCTTGAACTTTCAGGAGTCAGCTTTTCTTCTTAAATCGATCATTGATCATTCTGTATTTTGATACAGATACTGAATACTTCCGTTTAGTAATATTATAAACTACTACTGCTACGGGAAGACTGGCGAGTAAACAAGATTATCAAGCTTTATGAAATGTACTTTATTGACTTTTCAAACAAGTAAATGTTCAAATAAAGTAAATGGTATATGAGAATAATTTAAAAGAAGTCTTGCACAATATGTCTAGATAAGTACATATAATGTGTATTTGCCATATACTCTTCATGCAATATTGTTCTCAAATAAAACGTGAAAAGGAAAGTTGTCTAATCAATCAATACTAGTATTTAAACATTCAAATGTACACTAAAAATCAGTGTAACTTAAGAAGTTATCAGTGTCACTTTCTTCAATATGTCGGTTAAACAATATACACTGATTTCTTTTCTATCAATGTGCCTCTAAACACCTGTATTTTAATTTAATTCTTCTCAAACGCTAAAAACAATAATCGACAAATTGGACAAATTCAAATTTTAAAAGTATTTTCACAGCTAATAATACGTTCCCTAGGAATTGATCAAATTTTCAAAACTTATAAATAAGCATTAAGAATATATTTTAAATTTTTGCTAATTTCCAAAATTTTTCATACCTCATTCTTCTGTGAAAATAATATCGGTTGATTTTTAGAGATCAAAATGCTGATTAAAATTAATATATATTTCTCCATTTTATTTTTCAAAATTAATTTTACTACTTTAAGTGCCCCATTATTATTTTCAAAACTAAAAGTAAGTGATCCCTTATGATCGTTTGTAATAAATTATCAAAGACGGAGTAGAGAATTTACCCCTGGGAGCAGAGCTTTTATAATCTGTTTATTAGACAGAGAAGAAAAGAGAAGAAAAACAAACGTTTCATTGTGGAGGTAATCCTATTGTTTCCATAAAAACGTTACAAAAAGTGTAAAACTTACAGATGCATTCGGTGTTTTTATAAAAGCGTTTTTCAGGTATTACTTAACTTAATAAATGGTGTTTCTTAATACTTTGGCAAGGAAAATCAAACTCGATCGAGAGATTTGCTGATATGTTTTTGCAGTCTGTAATAACCTTCAACCTGCTGTATAATAAACCGTAGCGTTCAACTTTCAAAAATAAACTAACATTTGCTATAAATCGCGATCGCACGATGTACATGTAATAAGGACCTAATTCTCAGTTCTTTGAAGTAAGTGTTCTAAGTATTGTCAATGCTTTGGTAAATACTAATAAGAATTCGATATAATCGTTATAATAGCCACTCTTCATACACAGCATATTGTCAATCTCTCACCAGGGGGCGTATTACGCCAACGGTATACAAATCATAGGAAGCGCTTTGCTGAAGTTACCGTTGTCGATAGGTAGCGCCTTGTGGAAGTGTCCGTTTTTGGTTGCAGAAGGATAAGGTTACGTGCGATAAAGCGATGTCGATAGGTAGCGCTTTATGGAAGTTTCCGGTTTTTTTGAGCCCATGCCATAAAGCGGTTAGCGAGCTAACCGCTTAAAAAGGAAAATTGTCGAACTTCTTTCAGTAACATTTTTTTTCACGCGCTAGCGACTACCCTTCTTTGATTATACTGAAATAAAAAGGGTGTGTTTGTGTAAGGGAGAGGGGGGGGGGGTGTTTTGCTTGGAAGAAAGTCAACAGGCCTTTCAATAAACATTTTAAAAAGTAAAGGTTATGCTTAGAACAAAATGGAGGGGGGCGGACATGCCTGTTACTCGCATGTATACACGCAATATTCAAAACATCGACCCCCTCGTCCTATTAATATTTTGGCAAGTTCTTTAATTTATCTAGGTAAAAAAAAGACAAGCCCCAGTCCCTCACCCCCACCCCGCCCAAAAAGAAAGAAGGATTTTTAAGATAGACGGCTTCCAATTCTTTGTGAAGTCAAATTTCTTGTAAATTGACTTAACATATTTTCATTATTTCAATAAATTCATAATTTTTGGATTTGAAGAGTTGAACAGTACTACAACATTTTTTTTATTTACAGAAAATTTTCTTAACAAAAAAGGTGAAAGAAGGGCAGAACCCCCCCCCCCCCCTTTGTTCTTAAACGAACATGTACATCATATAAACATCCTACTTACACAAAATGTGGACTATAATGTAAGCTCATATGTAAATCATACATATTATTTTGTTTATGCTTTGCTCTTAGGTGCACTTTGCTGGATTAATTATCGACGTTGGACACTGGTCAAAACTTTATGTGAGGTTTATTCATTTTTCAATTCAGATTTTTTTTATCAGATAGAGATTTAAAATCTGTAAGTTTATGTTTGGATATGTAGGCTAAGTAAACATTTCAGAAAAAAGAATCTCCCGTGGTTTGCGGAACGATAATTCTGATTTTTTGAATTCCAAAACTTTGTGTTTTTTTTTTTTTTTTTTTTTAATCAATTTGACTATCACTTACTATTCGTGAATAACAAAATGTTATCAATCTACAAACCTTAAAAAGCCGTTCATTTTACCAATCTGGCATAATTACACAGTTGGAATACAATAAATTCAATGGTCACATGAATTAATGCTAACAGTTTTGTATGCGCATGTATCATGGGCGTCGGAAGCAAATTGAAAGGGGGCGGGCTAAACAAATAAACCATAGATTTGCCCCAGTTTTCAATGCCTATTAGGCTATATTATGTATACATTTATCTTTGCAAAAAAGGGTAAGGCTTAGACCCCCCTCCCCGTTCCGACGCATATATGTGTACAGTGTACATAGAAACTCCACTTTTCAAGTCATACAAATAAACAAAGATCGAAAGTAACACACACGGCAAGTCAATCATTTAGAAATAATATAGAAGGAACATTTAGAATATAGTTTCCTTAACTATAATTGCATAACAGATGTTAATTGAGGATGTGATTTCATAAAATTTGAAAACTTAAACCTTTTCCAATAGTAACCGGTGCTGTTGTCTAATAGTAGCCGTAACAGAAGTTTCTTCGAATAAAAGCGCTATAGATTTTAAGAAACCAATCAAAGCTGGCAATGTTATAAAATAACCAATAATATTAACAAATACACAAAGAACTGTCGATTCACTTTTATCAAATATCTAAAAATTTTGACGCAATTTCAATATATTTCTTACGTGCATGTAAATTTGTCCAACGCTTTCGACAGTTTTCGTCTTTTATATCAGCAATCCTTTAATTCATTGAAATTTTAAATATACACGTTAGTTTTAAAAGTTATGTAGCGTTCCGTAAAGGTGAAATACTAAGCAGCTAAACTTTAATAATTGAATTATTAACCATTTTGTTGAGCCAGCGAAGAAAAACACTTACAATTTCGTCCATTTTTTCCACTAGCAACCGCTCAACTTTCGGATAGCAGTAAAGAACGCGCAATTTTTGCTGATAGCAACCGTTTAGGTACTACACCGTACCACGGTCTTTCAAACTAAATGAGAAAAAAACCTATTGACGTGCTTGAAAAATCTGATCAGCTATGTTCAGCCAACCAAATCATGGACATTTAAACCATAAATGTTTCTTACAAATGATTCCTGCAGATCACTCGCCAAATGCACCCATCTTCTTTGGGACAGTTATATGTAACACATTTTAGAAAAAGTATTTCTTTTCAAAGTGCATAAATATTGACCATTTTAACGCATGCACTTTGAAAAAAAAAATGCCTGGGTTGATCAATGCATGTATTCTAGCTAGTACCTATCTTTGCAAAAAGTGTATGTGTGTGTGTGGAGTGGGGTAAGGGGTGGGGTTTGAAGTTAACCGCCTAAACCCCTCCCCTAACCCTGCCAGTTCCGACATCTAACTAACGTAGATATGATGACAATGAATATTTATGGACATTTAGTTTCAAAAGACCTAAAACTCAACGCACTGTGTATACTTCATTACACATTATACTTTATTGATATTTTTCTATTTTTTTCCCCCAAACATGACCTTTTGGGCTACATGTACTAGAAATGCGATGTGTTTGCTCATACCACATAATGCTAACTATGATGGTATTTCTAAATCTATTTGACAAGTACGGTAGGAAAAAATTGCTTATCCCCACAAAGTATGATGGATTTAAAATAAAATTATTTGAGGTATGAAAAAAGTATTATTTATGCATTTTATGTAATTTACTGTTTGTCTGGGGCTCTGGCCTCTAATTTATTAACCATAGCGCCTGAAACTTTTGATTGGCACCTAAAAACTCTGCAAATCGGCGACCAGTTAAAATTTAGTTGACGATCATTAAATTCCAAAACTATAATTTTTTAGCTCACCTGAGCTGAAAGCTCAAATAAGCTTTTCTGATTACCAATTGTCCGTCCGTGCGACCGTCTGTTAACTTTTCACATTTTCAACTTCTTCTCAAGAACCACGGGGTCAATTTTAACCAAACTTGGTACAAAGCATTCTTGGGTGAAGGGAAGATTTTATTGTTAAAATATAGGGCCAGGCCCCCTTTCAAGGGGAGATAATCAAGAAAATACAAAAACAGGTGGGGTCATTAAAAAATCTTCTTCTTAAGAACCACTGGGCGAGAACAGCTGAAACTTATGTGGAAGCATTCTGGGGTAGTGTAGATTCTAAATTGTAAAATTAATGACCCCCGGGTGGAGGGCGGGGCCACAATAGGGAATCCAAGTTGTACGTAGAAATATATAGAAACAATCTTTAAAATCTTCTTCTGAAGAACCAGTGGGCCAGGAGTGCTGAAACGTATATGGAAACATCCTTGGGGAGTGTTAATTTTAAATTGTTAAAATTATGACCCCCGTGTGTAGGGCGGGGCCACAATCGGGAATCCAAGTTTTACATAGAAATACATGTATATAGGAACAATTTTTAAAAATTTATTCTCAAGAACAAGTGAGCCAGAAAAACTGAAACTTATGTGGAAGAATTCTGGGGTAGTGTACATTCTAAATTGTTAAAATAATGACCCCTGGGGATAGGGTGGTGTCTCAAGAGGGAATACTAGTTTTACATAGAAATACATGTATATTGGAAAAAATCTTCTTCTCAAGCACAAGTGAGCCAGGAAAGCTGAAACCTATGTTAAAGCATCCTGGGGTAGTGTAGATTCTAAATTATTAAAATCAAGATGGGGGACCGGTGGGGTGGGATGGGGTGGGGGGTAGGTACCACAATAGATGTAAGAAGGAGGGAAATCTGTGAAAGAACTGTATCACCAAAGTTACTCAGGTGAGCGATGTGGCCCATGGTCCTTTTGTTCGACATGTTTTGCTTTCCGAAGAGGAGAAAAGAATCCTTACGATAACAATACCCCCTCCCCCCTTTCCTGGGACTAACACATTGAGTCCGTATGTCTAAACTGTCACATAAGAAAAAAATCGCGACTAAATTTTTTTAAGTAGCCAGCCGACGCCTAAATTCTAGAGGTCACTTACAGGTTTCAAGGTTTGAAAACATTTTCATTAATTTATGTAGTACTTCCGGTCCGCGATTCCTGTTTTCCGTATCCTTTTTGGGAACTGTAAGTACTTGTTG
This sequence comes from Saccostrea cuccullata, assembly GCF_032062105.1. Classification (NCBI taxonomy): domain Eukaryota; kingdom Metazoa; phylum Mollusca; class Bivalvia; order Ostreida; family Ostreidae; genus Saccostrea; species Saccostrea cuccullata. Next base: position 99,526 of record NW_026940815.1, read on the forward strand.
TTGTCGTGACCTTTGAACTAAATGATTGCCGTGATGTCTTTACATTTTTAAAACATCGAGAAAATTCGGTACGGAAAGAATCACTTAAACAAGCATAAATCACAAGATCGAGAGGCTTTCCGATGACAAATGAAATAGTCATTATGGTGTTATACATTCCCTGTGCCTTGAAAATTGCGTGCATATCGGAAGATGTTAACATAATAGTAGCATATATAAATAATGGTACTTCTTGCATGATGAATGAAATGCCCAGAATTATGTTTAACTTAATTAAAATAAGATATTTCGTTCTATTTCTTTTTCCAGTTGTTGGTGCTAAAACTGATAAAATCTTGATATGTTCATGCATTAATAAGGTTAGGAGAATGATTAGAATAACATCTAAAACTGTTGGTAGAACTAAGTAGTAAATATAGAAAAAATACGTGCTAAAGTTCTGAAAAATGAAGAAGAAGACACTCCTGTAATATCCAGATTCATTATCCATCGAGTAAGCCTGGATAATTTTGGGTATGTAATATTTGTCAGAAACTTGAAAAGTCCACACACCTTTTAATGGCATGCTAGAAGTCGAAATGAAAGACAGGGACATTAAAATCCCATGTATCGCAGCAAAAAGCAAATAACATCTCTTGAGTCTCCAGACCTTGCATTTTAAAGGAAACGCCACGAATATGTACTGAGTTAATGACATAAGACACTTCATCCAGATCGAGGTTCCATGAAGATTAGTTTGCATGTTAAACGAAGTGAGAAGAACCCGACAGAATCTATATTCTATGAAACCATGATCCATTTTGAGCCACGTAAGAATTCCATCTCGAACACCAGTTAAAAGCGTGAACAAAAGATCAATTAGCATGATAGTCACGAGGTACTTCTGGGTGTATCCGAATAGCTTAGCTTGCTTGAAGACCACCAACACAATGGTTGTTACTATCAATGGAATCAGCCACAGGAACGGAGTGAGCTGCATGTAGAATGTATTTTCCCCATACCAGTCCCTGAATAAAATAACATCTTTTAGATCATCCTGATGTTGGAACATTTTCAAATATATGTCTTCCAATTTCTTCTTTGTGAAAGATGAATTCATTTTTTTTTTTGGTAAAATAAGTCTTCGATAAATGGTCTGCTTTGCAAAAATAGATAGACAGCAAAGGAAACACCGGCTATAAATGAAGAGAAATTGTTAATGTCTTTCTTAAATGAATAAGATTATATTATTGATATGTACTTATATGTATGACGGTTTTGGCGAGAGTCTCACGACTAAAAAAATTATAAGAAATTGATAAATCTAGAATCGGAATATTTTTTCTTTCAATAAGCCGATCATCAGAAGAGAAATATAAATGTTTTTTAAAAGGATCATGATATTTTTTTATGTTCATAATTTGAAGTAGTCCGAAATATCTGACGTTTTCCAGGCTTTTTTTTTACGATTTTTGATATTTTAGGTGCCAGGAAAACGTCAGAACCGGCGCAATTACGAAAACTGGGAAATCGCCGCCTCCAACCGGAGGCGGTATTCTCAAGCTGATTTTAGATACTTGCGAATCGAATTAAATTTCAGAGTCACATGTTATCAATAGTAATATCTTTGGTACTTACTAATATCCTTTTCATGGTTCAGTTATAAAATATACAATCTGTTGAAAACATTTTATCAGAGTGTCGAGATTTGTCTTCATTTCATGCATTTTAAAATCTTGCAAGTACTGGAACGAAATATGGAGTGATATTTTCTTTTCATTGATATTGGTGAGTACTAGAGGCATTGTGCTATTGATAAATTTTGATTTCGCCATTTAGTTCGGTTCGCAAGTATAAAAATGAACTCCGTTTGGAAACGGCGAAATTTCCAATTTTCGTAATGGCGCCGGTTCTGACGTTTTCCTGGCATGTAAAGTATCAAAATCGTAAAAAGGCCTGGAAAATTTCAGATATTTCGAACTAAATTTGAAGGAGAGTTGTTGCTCTTAAAGCCGCTTAGTCCGATTCTAATTGCGAAAAACTTCTGCTCGTTTTTCTTCTTGAAAAATTATTGTCCATAAATTGTTTCAACATATTTTTAATGTAACGTCAAGCGGGTTTATTGCAGCCCGGAAGACCGGGCTGCTCTATACATATAAGTGTTGGTGTATGGGGGTGGGGTGGGAGAAGTTTTTCAGAATTTAAGGTTTTCTAGACATTGAAAAGATTGTTAATCAGAATGTTCTTTCCGTTTATAAATTACGAGATACATAATATATTTACTTCCATAAAGTGAATCTTTAAAAATAGTCATGTATATGTTTTTCATATCTAATAAATAAAGTTGCTTATCATTTACTATCGAAAAACGACAGGTCGCTTCTTTTATAACATCGAATTTTACTTTTCGAATAAAATCGTACGCTGCACAGTTTGTGTTTTATATTCTAAAATTGAAAAAAAATACATTTTAAATATAGGTTATGCGTGTGTCTAACTTCAATTTATATTTTATGCAGCCAACATCAACTCGAGGAATTGATCAAGTTTTAAATGGTATCGTTTTTGATTGATTTTTATCCGACTACAAGTTTTCAAAATATTCATGACTATCGTCTCCATCAATTAGACGCATGCCTTTTCACACATACTGAAGGGTTTGATTATCAAAAACTCATTTTTATTGTTTACTTTACATATTTCCCGGGCGACAATTGATGGTTACATAAATGTTTTCTTGTACGTTTTTAAAGTAAGTCACTGTGACGTAAGCAACACAGGTCAGGGGTGAATGAAACATAATTCAATTAATGTTTTTATTTGTTTAGGCTATTTATTTATCTATTTATTTATTTATCTATTTAACTTATTTTTTGCCAGAGGGGGTCTTACCAAGTAGCGTACTTTGAGAAGTAATATAATAGCATTTGTTATACCCTTAGACATATCATATATTTATTACAAATAAAAAGTCCAACAAAAGAAATGTTTATTACATCGGTCTAACAATTTCACTGTTGACTGTTTGTTTGTTATTACTGGAATTAACGGAAGAAGCTGTTGCATAAAAAATACATAACCCGTGTAAAATCAATCAAAAAAGTAAGTTTGCAACGTTTTAATTGGCGGAATCTAAGTAGGTCGCGCAGTGTTTTTTTTCAGTATGTGTGATTTGTCTCCTGCATGCACAACGTGGTGATGGAAATGAAATTCACAACTGATTTGTTGCATGTTCAACGCAAGGTTGTTGAAAGATTGCGTTGCGAGACCGGTAACAGCAGGTACTACAGTTCCATGAGTTGCAAATGGCTGATCAGGTCGAGGAAATTCGGATTCTGAGGTAGGCCTACCCACTTGTTCATTTATTGTAGGATTCGTTATTTTGGACAAAGTGCAGCTAAGATTTTTTTCTGGGTCGATGATATATTTCTACCGACCTCAAGGACCCCTCATTTTTATGGTCCGACATATACATTATATGTCTAGCTCATCGTTCTCAGGTTGTATGGCAGTGGCTCTTAGACAATGCCCTGTATATATGCGTGAAAGACCTGCCGCCTTGCTGTTTTCTTTTATGAAGTTTGAAAATGTTCGTTTGGAAAGCGGGGCATCTAAGTACCATTTTGATGTACTTTTTGGTAGGGAAACGTATTCTGAGTTGTATTTATTAAAAGGGATGAAGCTGATCCATCTGTTTTTTAAATTAATAGTTGGAGCATTTTTACATGGCACGAATCGGTATCTGTAGAATACATGCGTTTATCAGTGTTCATTTCCTCATTTCCTAAACCACCATGGTGATTCTTTTGCTGTATTTCGTAGCTAAGTGTAACATATGAACCAGTGTCATCGGTATGAAAAGAGAATGAATCCAACTTCAGTTGGTGATGAAATTCTTGACCCCTAGAAATGAAGTGGATTGCAATATTGAAGTAGACGCATTGTCGGAGAATGATTGGGTTAAGTTGCGCATCCTTGAAGTAAGTAGATATTTTCTCCATTTCACATTTTTCGATCAGGTCTTTGTGCTGTGTTGATTTTGAGGTGCCCTCCCTAACACGCTCTTTCAACAATCCATGTAAGACTCCATTAGATGTTTTAAAATCTTTGTCTTTAACAATGTCTATATTTCTCTTTAGGCCTGCCAATTTTCGGTTAGTAGCCACTTTCAAATTGTTCAATGTATTTTTATGATAATGTTCCCAATCTTTTAAGGGCCTTGCCTCACAGTAAAATTTCTCAAGGAGACTATTTAAGTTGAGTTGGTGATATTGCTTCTAAATCTACAGGCTCCCCTCTTCTCTCAATGCTCCAGTCCAATATTAAAGACAAGAAATATCCTAAATTAATTATGCATTACATTTTTTCATAATTTGCTTTTTTTAATTTAAAATTTTGCATGGAATGTTTTTGTTAGACTTCTACTGCATATGAGATGTATTTTGGACAGAAATATTGACATTGCATATTCATTTCACATTTAAATGCTGACATGGTGTATTGGCGCACACTTTCCTTTGCAAAAAGGAATGAGGAACAGGTGCAATCCCTGTTTTTGGATTTTTTTAAAAATTAGAAATGAAAAGTAATGCCAATTTTCCATATATATATATATATATATATATATATATATATATAAATAGAATTTACTTTTTTGTGTATTGCTTTAAACATTTTTACATTTCCCATCTTACCTGTATTTACCTTGAAACATTTTACATCCCCAGGTAGTGTTTTTCTTGGTCCCGGGAGTTTGGCGAGCTTCAAACAACCTGTTCACATCGTCGTCTGTACTTACTCTAAATCTATTGCCTGTTTTGAGCAGGTTGAGAGGGGTGGCGGGGGTCTCAGGATTGGGGAGGTCAGATCAGACTGAGGTTTTCTGTGATATCTTCTAATTGACTACTGCACAACATGTCTTAAGTGTTGAAAATCAATTGTCTCAAAATAGAATTCGTCAAACTCCATTTCTATTTCACCAAAACCAAAGTGACCAAACTGATGCTGGCTCTGAGGAGAACTATCCATTGTATGGAAATATACATCACATTTGCAGACGATTGTGTATACAGTTATATTGGAAATGAAATGAAACCAAAAATGGCAACAAAATGAAGATTTATTTTTTATAATTTATTAAAATTTCGACTGAGAAGATAATAAGCACCGTCAAAATACGTTTGTTTACATTTAGATGTACTTTTAAAAAGTAGTCCAAAGAATGTGTATATTCATACGCGGGCAGATTACTTTGAGAAATCCCGGATATCTATGTTAGAAATAGTGACTGGTTTATGGAGAGATTAAATCGGTGGGTTTTTTTTTTATAAGAAATAAAGGAAGAAAACTTTAGTGGATGTTAATATAAAGGTAAAATTAATTTGGTTCTTTCTCATGCAGCTATTGTTTTATATTTACTGATTAAGCCATAATTTTCTATATAAAGTAACTGATAATATAGTGTGTATTGATTAAATCTTAAGTAAGCACTGAAGGGTAAAGCAAAACAGTTATTGATTGGGTATGAGGGCAACATGTGATTGTTGGACCTGAAGGTGAAAATGTTGCCCTTGGCCTGCTCATACCCAGTGAATAACTGTATAATGTTATCACACGGCAGGTGAGACCGGTCGGCAGGGGATGCTCCCTCTTTCATGGCACCTGATCCAACCTCTGATGTTTTAGAGGTCTGGCAAGTGTTTGCTCCGCTACTATTTTTTTAATGTTTAATGGACTTCAAGCTACAAAGAAATATTCCTTAGATCATTTTTTTTCGGACACCATAAGAAGTAAGAAAGTCTTAAATGAAATCTGATGTGTAAAATCTAAAATAATTTGACTTGAGATAATTCCGTACTTTTTAATTTACTTTTGTCTTCCTATAACGTTTATTCTAAATAAAATCACATGGATTTTGTTATCTTTTATAGATGTGTGAATCATAAATGCTTCTAAAAAATTCTAAATAAAATCTCATGGATTTTGTTATCTTTGATAGATGTGTGAATCATAAATGCTTCTAAAAAATTCTAAATATAGGTGTGTTATTTAGAAGACTTATTGAAACATCTACTAAATGTGCGAAATTTTACTCATGTGTCACTGAAAAAGAACCAATTAATTCAGATATAATCTATAAAACATTTTGTATGTGAAAAAAAGATGAGAACTGCAAAACAAAAATACTTTCGAAACATTGATTTTCAGATGAAATGTTGTGTCAAATATAAAACAAGCGCGTACTTAAGAACAATATCACGAAACTTTTAAATTGTTATATTCCTCTTTACTTATCTTTTTTTTATCATTGTGACATTGATTTTCACAAGATGTGTTAAAAAACTATTTTTGTTTGTTTAGAGCCCCTTTTAAGGTAGTCCGATCCTCAGGTTTATAAAATTAGCGTATAAGTAATCAAAAATACTCATAAAGGTATCTCTGAGTCCACGAAGTTATGTAAATTTGTCCACAGAATTTCTTTAAAGTTAGAGATTAAAGTTAACAATATTATATAGGGAAAATTGCCAAACTCCAATATTTTTGCAGAAAAAAACCAATTGGAATATCTGCAATGCATTTTCTAATTGCAAATTGATCAACAATTATATTTTAGGTTGAAAAACAATAGGTATCCAGGCATTCAGAGAAATTGTCAAGATTTTTATACTTATTCAGATATTTTTTGTCTTCTATTTCCGTCATGTACTGTTTTTTTAAAGATAAATAAATGCGTTCTTTAATTAATGGAAAACTGTTTAAAATTAGAAAAAGAGAACAGAACTACATGTGTATTATTTACACTATTAATGTGATGACTGTACACCATAAGGTGACCTACTAGCATACCTGGGCCATTCATTTGATCATAAATGACATTTCTTTATTAGTGATGCGCTGACCGATCGAATTTGACAGTGGTACCTAGGTTCACAATGCTTTTCAACAGATGTATATAGTGTATCACGTATTTTATGCAAAACACAAGTACGCTTCATTATAGAAAACGCTTTGAAAAATCTTTTATTATGACGTCGATGTTTTATTTCATTTGTTTCTATTTGGTACTGAAGTACAGTTATGGATATGGCCCTGAGGGACTCTTTACAGACGATGACCCCCCTGACATGCGTGAATAAGGTACAAATTTTATTTCAGTAAAAAAGGGTAAAAAGAGGTTACATATCTTTTTTTTTTTTTACTTTTTCTTTTGTATGAAAATATTGATTGCTTGATTTTTTTTATTATTTAACATCTCTCTGGAGAATTTTTCACTCGCACATGGAGACGCGATGAAAATATTAAAATCATTTTTTAAACGTGCATAATATCAAATATTTGCATTTCACTTGTAATTTGTTTATAGAGTAGGAAGAAAGTCATGTCATTAAAAAAACACCAAAAATGGAAAAGCGGTAGAATAGATTAAAGTGTGCATTTTATTTTGACTTCAAAAACCTTTGAATGCCGTGGAGGTGCAAGGGCATGTGCAAACAATTTTGTTCATACTAAACATTTTAATAAAAATAATTCAGTGATGATTATAGGGGCCTATCTATGATTTATTACAGTCTAGTCAACTTTGAGGTGCAAAAATATAACACTTTATGAAAAAAGCTACGAAAAACAGATCTAACTTCCTCCACTATTTTTTAAGTTAAAAAGTAACCCTCGAAATTACGGCGCCGCTGGAGGGCCAGGTAAAAAAAATATTTTTATTTGTTCGGACAAATTAGAAATTCGTTCGGACGAATTAGTTATTTGTTCGGACGAATTAGATATTCGTTCGGACAAATTAGAAATTCGTTCGGACGAATTAGATATTTGTTCGGACAAATTAGAAATTCGTTCGGACAAATTAGTTATTTGTACGGACGAATTAGAAATTCGTTCGGACGATTTAGTTATTTTTTCGGACGAATTAGAAATTCGTTCGGACGAATTAGTTATTTGTTCGGACGAATTAGATATTCGTTCGGACAAATTAGAAATTCGTTCGGACGAATTAGATATTTGTTCGGACAAATTAGAAATTCGTTCGGACAAATTAGTTATTTGTACGGACGAATTAGTTATTTGTTCGGACGAATTAGATATTCGTTCGGACAAATGAGAAATTCGTTCGGACGAATTAGAAATTTGTTCGGACAAATAAGTTATTTGTTCGGACAAATAAGTTTTTTGTTCGGACAAATTAGAAATTCGTTCGGACAAATAAGTTATTTGTACGGACGAATTAGAAATTTGTTCGGACGAATTAGTTATTTGTTCGGACGAATTAGATATTCGTTCGGACGAATTAGAAATTCGTTCGTACGAATTAGTTATTTGTTCGGACAAATTAGAGAAATTGTGAACAACTATCAGGACACAGCGATTAATGTGCGATTTGCACCAAGACGTTTCATTTTATTTTGATTCTTTGCAAGATAACTTTAATGAACAACATTATCAATAAATATTTTGAAGATAAGTCGTTTTAATGTTGATCTCTTTCTTATAATTTTTTGTACATATTCACTACCGTACAGTTATTAATCATGACATGTGAATGATTTTTGAAATACATTTCTGATATACATATGTCGCAGATTTGTAGATGAAATATTCCCGATTCGGCGTAAAACATTCAATCAATCAATCAATCAATCTGGTACATATGCAGTGTATAAAATGATTAAAAGGTCCTCATTGAGTTTTTAATTAAATATTCCTGTTTGTGTATTTAAAAAACTTCACAAAAATGAACCTGTTCATATTGATCCCAGGTTGTTCCTATGACTCGCGAGCCGGTGAATTAAATGTCAATCTGGTATATTCCCTAGTCCGTTGATTTTCATAGCATAACTACGGCCCCTCCCGTTATTGGAGAGGTACATGTAGTCGAACAAACTATTTAATTTCACTTTCAGCATTTCTTAATTTTGTTTATACGCTTTTATAGTTGAGTACCAGTTCGAAGGTTTGATAGGCCAATGACTCACATTGAAAGGGAAATTATGAAAGTAACCCCTTTTATGGGGAAAATAAATCATGAATGAATGAATGTCAAAATATTTTCAAGTAACAACCCCCACCCTCCTCTATTTAAAAAACGATCGATTGTCTTAATCATTGCGAAGCTTAACTTGCATTTAATTATGATGTGTTTTTAAATTTTACTGCACTTTCTAGGAACGTACATGCATTCATCTATTTTTTATCCTTTTCCCGGAAATGGGCGTGTGTTTAATTTGGTCAATATTATACCTGCATGTTTTAATTCATGCGCTTATCTGATATTTAAATATAAGATAAAATTTATAAAGATACTTAATAGTTTTTAACGATCTTAGAAAGAATCCATTGGAGATGGACTTGTGAGATTCCCTCTTTTTGTTCCTTTATCACAAAATACTTAAATGTGGGAACAGCGGTATAGAAGCAAATCTACAAATGTCCTAGCTAGTAACCCACCTTAAAAAAATTAAGACCCATCGAATAAGAGGCTCGATATTTTGAGTCCGAAGTTTATTTAATATAATACAATACAGCCACGTAGCATCGTTCTTGAAAGTGGGGGGGGGGGGGGGGCTGAGAAAAAAAATAATGACCTGAAAAGTTGACAAGCCAAAAAAAAATATAGGGGGGGGGGGGGGGGCTCAGGAAAAGTTGCCCAAAGTTGACAGTCCTATTTCGTGGGGGGGGGGGGGGGGCTTACTTTTTCAATGCCATTTTTTTCCCGTACCAATTGCCTGCAGTAGGAGTAAAACTTTAAGGAGTGGATCTCATCTTTTCAAAGAAGCGGTAACTGACCACTGGCACCCCAGTGTTACCAATTTAACACCACCAGCAAAAGTGGGTCTGGTAGAACCAGATGATGTTTTTTTTTATGAGAAATCTTATGAGTGTGTCAGGGATGAGAGTGAAAAGATGCTTGATAAGAAGTAACTGACCCTTTGGATTTACTAGTGGACTCTCAGAAAATATACTTTCAGAATGGCAGACTTTAGGCCTAAAATATATACCGGTATAGATCCATAATTATTTCCGAATATTTACAATCAACATACCCGACTTTAATAACACATGTCTAGTTGCTACGTGTGTATGTCATGGTCCAAAGAGCTATTTATGTATTAAAAAAGCATGAATCCTCCTGAATAGACAAAGTGTATATCTCTCTATACAAGATAATTTGTGCAAACATCTGATTTGTCCGAACAAATATCTAATTTGTCCGAACGAATTTCTAATTTGTCCGAACAAATATCTAATTTGTCCGAACAAATAACTTATTTGTCCGAACAAATTTCTAATTCGTCCGAACAAATAACTTATTTGTCCGAACGAATATCTAATTCGTCCGAACAAATAACTAATTCGTCCGAACGAATTTCTAATTTGTCCGAACAAATAACTTATTTGTCCGAACAAATTTCTAATTTGTCCGAACGAATATCTAATTTGTCCGAACGAATATCTAATTCGTCCGAACAAATATCTAATTCGTCCGAACAAATAACTAATTCGTTCGAACGAATATCTAATTCGTCCGAACAAATAACTAATTCGTCCGAACGAATTTCTAATTTGTCCGAACAAATAACTTATTTGTCCGAACAAATTTCTAATTCGTCCGAACGAATTTCTAATTTGTCCGAACGAATATCTATTCGATATCTATAACAAATAAAAATATTTTTTTACCTGGCCCTCCAGCGGCGCCGTACGAAATACATGTAAGTACCTATATTTTAAAAGTAATTTCCATTGTGATTCATTTATAATAAATCGTGAAACAGATGTGCATGAAGACATACCGTGGACGAACTTTCATTTCAGTGCGATACTTCGATAACTTTAATCTTTGGCGTGGGAAGCCAAAATAACCTAACAAGAAAAAAATGGGGGAAATTTATTCCTTTGTCACATCTCTAAAATCTTATTCCATGGTGGTGGTGGCGGTGGGTGGGGGGGGGTTACAGTGCCAATTTTTTTTCCAAACACTATCACTTTCCCCATTTCTAACCTAAACTGCAACCTGTGAGTGTTAAGTGGGGTGGGGTTAAACCTACGCCGCAATTTACGTTGTCTATACTAAATCTATGTTTGCAAAAAAAAGTGTGTGGCGGGGGGGGGGGGGGGGGGGGGGGCTAATCCCCCCCTGCCCCCGGTTCCGACGCCTAAATTAACTGTGCCTATTTGCTTAATTAAGGGTAAGGAAAAGCTTTTTTCACCATAATTGCAATAAATATAATACATATGGAAAAAATATATTTATGTTTTGACCCTACTACTATTTATTTGCAGGAATTCCTCCGGGGATATCCTAGAATAAGGGGCCCACGATCCGTGACAGATCGGATTGCTATTGTAGGGGCAGGCCCTGCAGGATTACATATGGCATTTGAACTCCAGATAAGAACCCAAATCTAATTAAAATTAGATGTGAGATCCGCTCGCATATTCGCTACACTAGGTTTGGTGTAAGAATATACGAGCGGATCTAACATCTAACATCTAATTCTAATTAGATCTGTAGGAGCATCAATCGAGATAGGCCTTAAGAAATTGTTTTCAGTTGATTAACAACTATTGTTGAAAAAGTCAGATAAGATGTACCTACTGTAATTTCTTTACAGTAGGAGAAAATTACAACGAACATGTTTAAAGAAGTTAAGCTTTTTGTGAAATAATTTTATTGTCTATCTGTCTATATTACACATGCAGAGCATATTTGAGAATGGAAAGTTTTTATCGATTTCAATTTGCTAGAAGCATCACATTTAATATCAAGTAAAATAATACATTTTTAAATCGTACTTTCTATTATTTTACAATTTAGCTTTTACGATTTTAAATAGAAACAAGGTTTCCAGAACATTGTGATATTTGAAAGTCGAAGCGAGGTTGGTGGGAAAACTGCATCCCGATTTTATCGGAACGTTTGGCATAATCTTGGGACTGTTGGACTAGCTGAAAGCTATGATAAAACTGTGGAATTACTCGAAAAATTTAATACCGGGTTTGAAATACGACCAGAAATCCCTAGCTACACTTGGCTGAATAGAAAAGGTAATTTGAAATCTAGAATGATTTTCAGTTTGTTCCGTTTGTTTGTTTGCTTGTTTATCATCATTACGAAACTTGTACACCAATTCCACTTGTCGCTTAGACTAAAAACATTAAAAAATCAACTCCTAACACCTCCAATCAAAAGAAAACGCCCTATCTAATGTATCCCTATGACGACCAGTTTGTTGAGGAATGAATTTTTCGTCGAAAGAGTAGAATATTATGTATATAATTCATATTAATTATTTTAATCGCCGGAATACTATATTGCTGGATATTATAGTTTCTTTTGGACATTCTTATTTCCAGACTTTTGTTTGAAAAATTTAAATGTTTTTAAAAAAGATTACTGAAGCAGAGAAAACGTTATTCCTCTAAAAACATAAGAGCTCGAGATGGGATCAGGTGCCATTGAAAATTAAGCATTCCCCAGCTGACGTACTAGTCACACTTGCTGTGTGCTCCTTGTCATGATATGACAAACGAATAAAATCCGTGGCCAATTCATTGTACAATTAGTAACGTATATATATTATATAAAACATTTCTGAAATAAAGAAACCTATAATGACCATCTAATGACAAAAAGAAGCAATGTCATTTACTTTTTTTTCATATTCATTCTGCGTTTTGTAGAATTGATATCCAGCCTCCAAACCGCTGGGGTTTCCATTCAGAGATTATTTCAGGCGTCAAGGCGTTACAATGCTCTATATAGATGTTTCTTCGGAACGTTCGAAGGAGAAATAATGCCAAGACCATCCTCGGAAGTTCTCTATAGGGTTGGTAAATTTCAATATTTATGCTATAAATCCAGAAGAAAGAGTTACATGTAGGAACAGATTTTTGTAGAATGCAATCAATGTTTTTTTCATTTTGATTGTAAACGTTTGAATTCGTTTAAGTTTTTTTGTTCAAAGTTATTTTCCAGTATTGTTACATGTATCTAATCGAACACGCAACTGGAACAAACACTCTAACCACTCGCAGACAACGTAAATCCAATTGAGAAATAATTGGTTTGTCCTTTTTTTTTTTAGATTCGAGGGACAGTGGACGATTTTCTTCTGAGATATAACCTTACAGATCTACAGCCATTGTTTTTCGCAGCTTTAACCTTAAACGGATATGGGTTTCTGAATGAGACGGCAGCGTTTTATGGTCTCACGTTTTTATCCCCAGTGGTGATGGATTCTTTCTTCAAACCTGAAAGGGGAGCTTACCGCCTAATCGGGGGCTGGCAAAACTTATGCATTAACATTGCTAAACGAATTGGTGTTGAAATTCGTTTAAATGTCGTCATAAAGCAAATTCGAAGAGGAAAAACTGTTCGAATATCTTATAAAAATAAAAATTCTCGTGCTGTTGTTATGGAGAAATTTGACTTTCTAATTCTCACGCCTTCGATGAATTCCTTATTTCCCATTGTTGATTTTAATCAGCACGAGTTGAGAATTTTCAAACATCTCCGGCATTTATATATTTTAAAAACAATTGTTAACTCCATCTCCCCTGGTAGAAGGGCCCTTTCTCCACTTGAAATTTTCCCCTATGATTTTCAAGACGTGGAATATACGGTTTTTCGAACGATTAACCCGCATCAAGCTGTAAATAACGTGACCGGAAGGGACTATCAGATGGGAAGCAGAGAAAATAGAGACCCAGATGGCAGCGTTTACGAAACAAGCGTGTACGTACAACTAGGTAAGGCAAATCCATGGAACAAATACGTGGACGTTGATATTCAAAGAAAACTTTTTCAACACCTCAGAGATTTTAACAAAGCCAGTCCTGAAGTTGTTCAACAGGTTAAATGGGGGTATTATTTTCCCAATTTTCCATCGGAAGCTATAACCGGTGGTGGAGTCTGGGATATATTGGACATGCAAGGCATGTATAACACGTGGTATATCGGAGCCTCGGTTTCGTTTGATGCAATAGAAAGTGTTCTTGAATTGTTCATTTATTGATAAGACTTTTCTTTAATAAGCAACGTAATTTTTAGGAATATTGTCACCGCTGTATATGGATGAAATATTCCTTTACAATTCGTAAAATACTATAATTTAATGATAATTTTCTGTTCTGGCAATAGGACTTAAGGTGGTATTGTTGTAAGACAGAAAATATATATTATCAAAATCATGTTTTAAAGTGGACTTAACGTAGTAATCTTCTAGTCGAGTTTATTAAAGGTTGAGTTTCTACTGTTTGTGTAATTTACTATTTGTTTTTAACATGCTGTAGTATCCGGTACCGGTGAATTCATTGTACATGTAAGCAGATTGAAATAAAACATGGTTTCTGATTCAAAAATAAAGAATTAATTTTCAAACAGAATAAAATGAAATTTGATTCATCCGAATATAATATTTAAAGTTACTTCGCCTGAATTACATTTATACATGTATATGTATTAAATGTAAGTAAACATTTCCTTTCATTTCATTTCCGTTCTGTTTACTAACTTACAGACAGATATCTAAGCTCGTACATGTATTTAGCCACATTTCAATAAATAGATGTTTGTGTCTTATTAATTGAATAACATTGATATATTTTAAATATAATGAAACAAATAAGAAATGTTCAAAAAACATTGCCTGATCGAAGAAATTCAATATTTTCATTATATAAAAAATATTGAGATAATGAACAGTATTCAAGATCAAAAATCCATAAAACAACACAAAGTAGGATCAAACAATCACGGACCTCCAAAACATCAGAAGTGGGATCAGGTGCCAGGGAGGAGTGAGCTTCCCATGCCGACCGGTCACACCCGCCGTGTGATCCTTTACCTGATAAATTTAGCATAAATTTGTGGCAAGTCATCAGAAAAATAATGTAAATACACTTTTTAAGAAATAAGTTAAAGTTTGTGAAAGCGTAAGGATGTGTCAATAAAACACGTCTTAAAATTCGATGTCTCAATAACTTCCAGACAAAAATAGGATTTTATTATATTTTCGTATGAAATGTTATAGCAATATAAAAGTCATGAATTATATAGAACATTTGAGAAAATATAAAAAAAACCCCATCAAATCGGTTTCTATTCACCTTTAATCCTGTATCATGTAATTTAACCCTCTCCCCTGCAATCACGCATTTTAACGCATATAATTATACCACTTCCTATTTCTTACGCAAAATCACACATAGACCGTTTCCCCGCAATCAATTAATTTCACTCACTTTCAAAAGTAAATTCAATACATTGTATTGAATTTTATACCATTTTCCACCTGGGTCATTTTCAAAAAAATTCTACTTTTTTGTCTTTTGATCAGAATAATATGAAAACATTTTTTAAGAGTGAAATTTTTTTTCCCGTTGGTTAATATACATGGTCATACAGCTTATAAGTTATTTTATGATCATTTGCCAGGTGTTTTATAAAAAAATATTCTCTGCATTCCGAGTAAAATTTAACAGTAAAACCATGTCACATTAACAAAAATTTTATAACGCGCTTATTTAAATGATAGGGAAAATATTACCATGTGAAGATATGTACAAATTTTGCACCTCATATTAATTGAATTCATTTACAGATTAATTTAATATGATTGTTTTACTTATGCCGCCCACTAAAGACTAGTATTGTGCATTTAACATTCAGGAAGTGACATGTCCTTCCAATTTATGTCATTCCTGTTACCAACAAGAAAATGTTAAAGTAAAAGTTATCTCACTTTCCTAGGAACTGTTTTCATGATCCACAATGTATCATCATTTTCTGTTGTCTCAAGTTTATGAGCGCCATGATTTGAAAGTGAGTAAAGAAAGGGTTCAAAGGTCGATAAGTTTGTCTTATTGGTAGAGTATAATGAAAATATGTCCCATCTGTTACCTTCATAATATGCAAGTTCTCTTTAAATTGTTTATTCTGCTAAAACAATCAGATTTACTAAGTTACAAAGAAACTGTTTCAATGTCTTGATGATGCAAAAAGAGTACGTTATACTAAATAACTGGTGATTTATATGAGAAATGTCCATTCTGTTACTGTCATTACTGTTACCATTGATATGGTAACAGTAAGGAAAACTGGACTTCATATCTTGAGTTTTAACAATAAAAACAATTACTTTTATTTTTCTAAGTAAAATAAGTTTAATAACACATGTTAAAAAACTTCGTAAATCATATTGAAATAAGTTAGTGCTTCAAATAGTGCCATTATAACTTAAACATGCACTCTTGTAACAGAATGGACAAAAATTGTAACAGGAGGGACAAATTATCCTGGTATTTATATACCTATTTAAGTTTCATCATTTGTTTTTCTTAAAATTATGAAAAATTCTTAGTTTTGCAACAGCATAGAGTACCTTTAATAAACAAAAATTGAACTGATAAATATTTTAATAGCACTTTAGAATTAAATTTCGTAACAGGATGGACATAAATGTCTTTTATTGTCTCAAATTTGCCAGATTTGACAAAATCATTTTTTTATTCTACAGTTATTACTCTTTTCCTAACCAATAAAGTTTTAAAAAAGTCAATTTTTATTTAAAATGTAGATTTCATTGTCCATCCTGTTACACTGTTTTGTCCATCCTGTTACTGTTTTGTCCTTCCTGTTACCTGAGTCCTTACTGTTACCAGTATATTTTCCTAGTTTAAATTGCTTTGGCAGAGCACCTGTTAAATAACTTTCTGTAACTGTTTATTCTAATCACAAAAATAATGTACAAGAATGTTTTTTTTTTTTCAACTATAGCATATAAACATTCCGCAATAAGGCTTTTCATGAAGAAAAACCCGTAGATTTTGCTTCTGTTTGGTATATGGTACTTTGACATGCTTTTAAACGCTCATATATTAGATGAATGTCAAACATCTTGGCATTCAATGATAATTTTTTCATTTATTAACGGTATACAAAAGATAATTTGATGAAAATTTTGAAATAGAGTTTTACAGCTCTTTTTATGAAAGTAACAGGAAGGACATTAAAGTTTAAATGACTAAGATAAAATGTCAATATTTTTTACAAGAAATATTTTCTTTTATGCAATGCAGTGGATTTTAATAGTTTATTACTATATTATTCAAATAAAGTTGAAAAAAATCATAGTAAAACCACTTTCATTTTTCAAAATATGTCATTCAAAAAATAGACTTTTTTTTGAAAATGACCCACCTATTTTCTTCTTGCAAAAATCTTATAAATCAGAAAATGTTATCATCTTTAAGAATATTACACCATATTATTTGCACTCAAATTTAGAGAAACTTGTACTTAAATAAATAACTAAAGGTATTTGCGGGGAAAAGGTTAATTCATATTTCTATGAAGTAAACATTAACGATATGTTGCGTCACCGCTCAGTAAGTTGTGAAGAGATAAGGAGGTATATAACTGATAATAGATAAGAAAACCTTTCTAATGGTCATAGGTATGGTGTGAGGGGCACTAAAATTTGAAAGCTGAAATTGAGGGTAAGGTGGTTGTCGTTTTTTTTTTAGGACAACTTATTTTTGCTTTGAAATAACCCTATATTTTCGTTGAATTAAATGTTGAGACAAATATTTCTATTGTAAAAGAACTTCCTTCCAAGTGTAAAAGTAATCTGTCAATTGTAAAAATCAGCGCTCCTCGAAAAAGTCCAGTTATCATCCTCGCCATGTGCTCAACATAGTATGGCCAACAGGCATTCATAATAAAACCAAGGCTGTAGGAATAAGCATAAATTTTATTTCATTTGGAAAACACGAAAAAGACATTTTTTAAAAAAAAAATCTTTCAATTGACAAAAAATGTAACCAACATAAAGCTACAAAATGTATAATCTTTACTCAATTTATTTCTTTTTGATTCGGCTTAATTAAAAAAGGTATCTGCATATACAAAAATACGGAAAATTAATTACCTAGGTCTTGTACGAAATATAAACTCAGTATAATATATGTGTTACAATGTATTTCATAAAATAAAAATCTCTTCCAAACAGAATTAAACGTCTTCAAACATTTTTTCAATTACAAAATATTTTCGCAATCGGCACGTTCATACTTTGAAATATATAATGTATTAGGAGTTGTAGCCAAACGTAAAACTGATCTCTCTCTCTCTCTCTCTCTCTCTCTCTCTCTCTCTGGAGCTTGGTATCTTCATTCAGTGTTATTTTTCTCTACTGTACTTCTGATGTAAAATATTTTCCCTTTTAATCACAATATAAACTTTTTTGTACAGAAATAATTATTTTACAAGTAAATTATCTGAAGAAATATTGCAATCTATACAATTTTAGCAATAAACAGTTTCACTAAAAGCAGTAATTTTAGTAAAAAAAAAAAACAAACTGTATTCAACATCCATTGAAAGAGTTTTGAGTTGGCTTACAATTCATTCCAAAATTAATGATTTGTCAATCGTTCCAGAGGCCAAGGGAATGTAAATAAAGTGAAAATAAATGCATTTTTTTAAATTCTCTTTTGAACTTTTAAATTTTTTTTATTTTTAGGATGGAAATACTTGTAGCTATATATAGACTTTTTCAAAATTTCTCTTAAATATACCTTAGCTTCTACTGTAAAATCAATAATTTTCGTGGGGGTTAATTTTCGTTCTTTTCGAGGTATTGAGAGACCCACGAATTGGTGACCACCACAAAATATAACATTTCATATGTTTTACTTACTAAACATTCTCCAACCAGCAAATCAAATTTCAAGAAATCAATATTATTCCTCAAACATTTGACCCCACAAAAATACATGTATGTGAATTTACAGTATATGTTTATAGATATTAACATTTTGTTTTCTTTATAGTTTTTGATATATCCGTTACCGATTCACTAACAGCAGTAATCTTAGTATTTGTAAAACTTTCAGAGTTAAGAAATAATTTAAAATTCCCAAATAACTTGAAAAATTCATTGCGAAAAGATTTACTAAAACATGCATAAATTACAAGATCGAGAGGTTTTCCAATAACAAAGGAAAGTGTCAGTATTGTGTGGTACATACCTTGGGCCGCCATAACGACCGGTGTAACGACGAAAAGTGACCCCCGTAGAATATTGACCGGGGGTCAATTTTCTACGTAGAAATTTGACCCCCTGGTCAATATTCTACGTAGAAAAATGACCCACTTTTCTGTAGAAATTATGGCCTTGGGGTCGTTTTTCTCCGTGTGCATTGTACAAAATGACCCCGTAGAATAACGACCCCTTATCATTTTGAGATGCAAAAATACTCGTTTTTGTAGGAATATTCTTGTTAGGCGAATGAATACGAGTAATATTAAGCTGCATTATGCTATGAGGTGTTAATTTCTGAAAGCTTTTAAGTTTAAATAACGGTTTAGCTTAAATAACGGTTTAGCTTAAATAACGAAATCAAAGCTAAACAATACCTAACGTTAATAATACAAACCGTTTTATCCCCATTAAAGAAAAACAGTTATTAGAGCAAAGATACGCACATTCATTGTATCGTTTATTACATTTTATACAGTAAGTTTCCACAGTTGTCAATTTAATCTTTAAAAAAAGGTCATTTTCTCGCTGGTGTCTGAAAAAAAGTTTGAAAATTTTCTATAATTAATTAATTATAAATCTTTTTGATTTTACCCTGAATAAATAATTTGCAAAACTCAAAATAATTTTTTTTTCAAAAGTTTAAAGCTTTTGTTTCCTATACTTTAAAAATTGTAGTCTTGTCCCATGACTTCGTTATTGTGCAAGGGATCATGGGACAAGACTATTAAAACTGGCGCGAAAAAGGGCGCTAGCTTATAAAATTAGATCTTATAAAAAAAATCGTTTTCTATGATTGGATTTAAGGATTCTTATAGAAAATAGGGATGATTTAATTTGTAAAAATAAGTAAGAAATTATAAATTGCCTCTGACCTATGATACAAACGAAATAAAAAATGGTTAGCTCAAAACCTGTAAAATGTCTTGTCGTTTGTAAGTGTCAACAAAACCATAGCAAAATGGGGGTTGTAGCATAAAACATGATTAACTGAAAAAAGAGGTGCTCGTTTTTCCAAAAAATTGGCACATGTAGTTTCGTTTCCCCGTTCTACATGTACTTAAATGCGATGATTTTAAGAGTTTTTTACCAATAGAAATAAAAAACAACAAATGTTGGATTATGAAAAAGTTGTTACTTAACATATTACACGGTTTCGAGGGTATATGGGTTTTTTTACCTGCCCGTCCGTCTGTCTGTTTGTCTATTTTTCCGCAAATACTTGAACCTTGCCCATAACTTTAAACTAGATGGGACTATGACTTTCATATTTCAGTTGTATTTTTGTGACAAGACCTTTTTTGTGTACAACCAATTTTGACCTTTTGACCATGACCTTGGAGTTTGACACACTTTTACACAAATCTTTTACTTTGACATTAACTTTTGGACGGTTTATATGCAAAGTTAGTGTCTATAAAATCTAAGAAGAAAGGGTGTGTTACAGCAACCATTTGACACGTGTCTGTGGGCTAAAAAGTGTTGAAAAGGTAAGGTATTTTTTTGAATTTATAGATATCTCTGAACGTTGAACTATTATTCATTCAGATGTAAATTTTTGCCAGTTTTAGAGGATCTTTAAAAATGTCATTATAATATATAAAATAATTATATATAACGATATAATTATATATCATTATATATTCCTATATACAGGAAAAAGTATAGTGCCTTATATTAGGTAGTTAAAAAGTATTATTTTAAAGTAGAATGCATACAGATTTATATCTAAGTTGAAAGGTAAAAGCTAAGGGAATTGAATTTATATAGTTTAATTACGTTTCTTTTCTGGCTTATATGCAGTGCTTTTAGATTTGAAAAAAGTTTATAGTTATCAGAAACATATCATGCCATTTTCGGAACAAAACCTTTAAATGATAAAAAAAATCACCAAAAAATATCATCATAAATGTATGCTTCTCAATGAAGAAGGGATATGGAGATCACGAACAATATTCAATATCAAAGTCCATTACACACTACAAAATAGGAGCAGAGCAAACACGGACCTCCAAAACATCAGAGGTGGGATCAGGTACAAAGGAGGAGTGAGCCTCCCCTACTGACCGTTCACACCCGCCGTGTGCTCCTTGTCATGATCGGGAAATAACGGAAAAATCCGTCGTCAATTCAGTGTATAAATATTGAACTAACAATAAGTATGAAAAACGTCAGTCAGCATTTGATTCAATGATAAATTGTATTTGCTGACAAGGTCATTGTATCAGCCATAGATCTTACTAATTGGTTACTTTAAACGAGACTATTAATATTCTTGTTTCATCAACTCGCTTGTCAATAATTTACCTCGTTTAAGAAATTGTTAATACGTAGAGCATGTTCTTGTGAATCGAAAAAACTGAGATATATAAACTCGGTATGCAGGTGATGAATCTATATTGCTGCATAAGTAAGGGAAGTTGACGATAGAAAAGTTCAAGTCATCACGTTTATCATATAGTTTGGTTGTTAGATTACAATTAACGTCTTTTTTCAAGTAAATATCCAAGTATGAAACAGATATGTCAGAATCTGTGGTATATTTTATCTCTAGCATACCATGATATATCTTATCGACGTAGGAATGTATATAACCACTGTTAATTGACAATACTTCGTCGGTATATCTAAATGTCGATTTGAAGGCCACAGGAAGTGTTTTCTTCTTTCCACGCATACGATTTTGCACAAATTTTGCTACAAACGAATACAAAATTAGTTCTGTATGATACGGAGCGCAATTGGTACCCATGGGAATTCCAATTGATTGTTGGAAGACCTGGTCTCAAAAACCCTCGTAGATATTGTCAATCAGAAACTCAAGCATCTTTGATATCAACTTTAGAGTACTAGTGTGTGCAATCAGAATGTGTTTTAACAAAATAATTTTGCAAATGACCAATGACCTGGTAAGTAAATTTTCGAGTTCCATTTTTATTGAAAAAGCAGCTGTCTTTGATATCAAAAAGCTTGAACTTTAATTTGTTGTGGGGAATGGTTGTGTATAAACTTGAAAAGTCTTAAGTTTTAAAGCTGCTGATTTTGTAAAAACTTAACTTAACCCTATTTGTCGAAGAATATTGACCGGGGGTCATTTTTCTACGTAGAAAAATGACCCCAGGTCAATATTCTACGGGGATCACTTTTCGTCGTTACATCGGCAAATCATTAGATCTAAGAATAACTGTGGCATACACGAACAAAGGTACTTCTTGAAGGATAAACGATATACAAAGAATTATATTCAACTTAATTAAAATTAGATATTTGACCTTACTCTTTTTCCTGCTCGTAGGTGCTAAGACAGACAATAACTTGAAATGCTTTTGTAAAAATATGGTTAGTAAGAAAATAAAAATGATATCTAAAAACGTTGGCAAAACCATGTAGTAAATGCTCCAAAAGTACATTCCGTAGTTTTGAAGGAAAATAAGGATAAAACTTTCGTAAAAAGCGGACTCAAAATCCATTGAGCAAGCTTGAATAATTTAGGACTTGGAATTCGTTCCAGGAATTTGAAATGTCCAAACTCCTTTCAGCGGAATTATAGAGTTATTTATGAACACCAATGACAGCATGGCCAAATTAATTGCAGCAAAAACTCCAAAAATTCTCTTTAGACTCCACATTTTGCATTTCATAGGAAATGCGATGAAAATAAATTGAGTAAACGTCATCAAGCACTTCATCCATATCGAGGCTCAATGAATGATAGCTTGTAAGTTAAAAGATGTTATCATCCACCGGCAGATTTTATATTCCATGAATCCGTAATCCATTCCCAGTAATGTCAGAGTGAGATCCCTGGCGCCAGTTAGAAGGGTGAAAAGAACATCCAGCAGCATAATGGCGACTAAATACTTCTGAGTGTAACCGAATAGCTTAGCTTGCTTGAAGACGACCAAGAGAATTGCCATGACTATTAATGGAATCAGCCACAGGTACGGAGTTTGCTTCATAAAGAGCGTTGTTTCGCCATACCAATGCCTAATGGTGATCACGTGACCCAGCTCATATTCATGGCTGACCATATTTTCAAATATTTTAAAATATTTTTGCAGCTGCGTTTTGTTCATTTTGTAAAAGTAAATAGTAAATTATAATTGTTTAGCCTAAAATTTGAAGAAACGACCTTTGTCCCGTTTTATGTAAGTTTTTCTCTGATGCAAGTAAAGAAATTACTAAGGCTAGAATGATTTTTCTTCATTCGATTGAAAAAAAGAGAATAATACGCTTTATATTTATAACAATCTTGCGTCAAAATCCGGGAAAAAATAAAAGAAAAGGAATTACATTGAGGAACAAATAAAATAGCAAAAACTCAATTTCTAGACAAAAAAAAATGGGGGAATTCCATAAAACTAAAGGTAATATTTTTGATAGAGGATTCATAAAGTAGATTTGGATTTAGGGGATGAGTGATAAAAATTCATTTCTTTTCGATTGAAATCATGAACTGTTTATTATTTTCGTGTGTGTTTTTAGACTTTGTTTTTGCGATTTCAGGCTTAAATAGAATATTTTTTTAGACGATTTCTTTTTTGATAAATGTGTGAATCATGATTTGATGGTCATCCACTTGTGAATAAATAAGTGTGATATCACAATTAATGAAATATTGATGCCTCCAGAAAATGTGTGAAATGTATCAATTCTATAATCTGCCCCTTTGTGTTGTGTAAATCCAAATGGTATATTGAGTTAGGGTTTTTTTTTACTTTATGCTTCTTTTGTTAAAGTTACCTAAAAGCAAACAATATGTATCGCAATAACTTTCTGTGGCATTTTCAAATGGAAATATAAATTTGAAATAAAAGTCATAAAAATAAGAAATTAAGATTTAAGTTTGTTAGCTACTTAGTAGAATTTAACTGAATTTCTACATTTCTTTCAAATACAATGGAGTTAAAAAACAACCATAACGCAGGACTCTGTTTATAAAGGGTCACGTGCATCAAGTATTATTGTTTGCAGCTAAGTGTAAAGTTTAACGTTACGTCACGATCTTTTACGTCAGATGCATCCAGC